>NC_143549.1:11865000-12165000 GCF_054136105.1 Typopeltis vanoorti | reverse complement strand
AAGTCTCTAGTTCATGCCTGATTGTTTTTACTGTATTCAGGGAGCATTGGGCAGCAGTCGTAATATCCTTATTTTGATGGCGGGCACGAATCATCATGATACAAGTTATTCTCTTCCATGATTCAGATGGGTTCCAGCTATCCATCCTTTCTGACATCTTGTATATGAATGAAGAAGGGTCCAAACTTTTAAATGAAGAGAAGTGTGTGTTAATACATGTAACTTACGGAAAAATATAATTAATTATAAATATGTCAAATTTATCCCGAACACCCTGTATATATATATATATATATATATATATATATATATATATATATATATATATATATATATATATATATATATATATGCAGCACCCCCACTTAAAATTTTCATCAGCTGCCACTGATGGAATAAGAGAGAAATTAGCCAAAACACTAAATTAGCTGTATACAAGACAGTGTTCAAACCAATTTTAAATAATGGATCTGAGAGTTGGGTTAGAAGTAAAACACTTGACCAAAGACTAGAGACTATGGATATGAGAGTCCTGGGAAAGATTAAGGGCATGAACAGATGACATCAATGGCAATATCATATTAAAAACAAGGATATTAGGAAAGAACGTGACATTGTCAGCATCCAGGAATGCATTAGCAGAGCTAATCTCAGGTAGTATGATCACTTAAACAGAATGGGAGAGGAATGATTAGCAAAACAAGTGTTCTGTGCTAGGTTGGCAGGAATAATACCCAGAGGAAGACCAAGATATAGGTGGATTGATACAGTAAACAGTGCCTTAGAAGACAGAAATATAAGACCTGATAATATTGGAGTCTTTGCAGGTAACAGACTGATTTGGAGAAAAATCGTAGATAGGTAATGATGTAAAGTTTTCATGTAATATCATATCCTGTATACACTCCTAGAAGGTATATATCAGGAATTTGATGATGCTGATGTTGGTTTATATAGTTGGTTTAATCCTTTATCCAAGTGTAAGCAAACAAAGTTTGCACCTGAAGACATTAATAAGGAAGAGTTTCTCATTGAGAGAAAAAAAAATTCAGAGTTTTATTTCTGTTGCTGCTACGCAAGACGAAACAGAGACATGGAAGAATGGTCTCCTTGAACTTTTGTAGTTTATTCTAAAATACAGTCTTTTGAACTCAGTTCCAAATATTGTAATACTACTGTGAAGTTTCCTCACAATTGCTGTAACTGTTGTTAGTTGTGAGAGGAGTTTTTCTAAATTAAAATTGATTAAGAATTACCTAATATCTACAATGAGTACCTTGTGTTTAAGAAATCTTGTCATACTGTCTATAGAACTGCAACTGAGTGATGAAATAGACTTCGACTATTTTGCTAACAGAAAAGCAAGAAAAATAACATATTAGAATGTTGGAATTAAAGTTATACTTCGAAAATAAATATAGTGTTTTAATTTATTTTCCTATATGTCATTTTGACTTTTTGTAGTATTTTTATTGAGGTGGCAAACTCTGAGACTGCCCCAGGTGGCAAAAGCTCTAGTTATTATGCCACTGCCTTCAAGCAAATATCCTTTTCTATCAACCTCCACATGACCATTCGGTCTCAAAACCACTATTTTGCTCTTCTGTTTCTACACTGTGTGGACAATTTCCTTACTATGATCAGCAGCCCATCCCCTCAACTTATTATTCTTCCTTCTCTCTAATATCCTGCATTTCTATTTCTGCCATGAGATCATTCTCATCTTAAATTTTTCAGTTATTCCAACAGTTTTTGTAAGAATAAACTTGATCAGTGAAAGAAGTTCATCTCAGCTGTTTCTGATGTTCCTGCAGTTTATAAATAAAGCAATCCTACACATCCACCTGTCTACTGTAATTTCTCAACACCTAACTTTTATTACCATGTTTCCACTTACCTCATTAAACTAGATTAATTATCCCAGGCCATCCTATTACTGTGCTGACTTCATGTGGTGTATGCGAGAGATTTATCATCTCATTCATCATTACTGCTCTTCTCTTCCACTCTGCATTATCATACTGGGACAACACATTTACTATCTTTCCTTGACTCATTCCTGCTGCACTATGTCTAATATCAAATCTCGTGCTACAAGATTCATGCTACCTCTTAGGTCATCCTAACCATTACTGTCCGTCTTCACTGCCATTACAGCAATCTCTATCATTCCACCAGGCAGGCACTCCTCTGGCACACTACTCTGCGCACCCCGAATCATCTAACTCCATACGTGACACACCTAACACATTATTCATCCTTTACTCGCTAGCATCCCTGACTTACAGTTTCCAATCTAATTCTTTCCTCATGTCCAAGTCATCTTAATCTGCAAATTCCGGTCAATATTATTAATAATTAATTAATTAATATTACTAATTATAAATATAATACATTGTACAGATACTTAATCTCATCTCATTTCTCACCTTATTCGACTCATTCTTCTAATTTTGTATTAATTTCATTCCACTCTACTTTATACACACTTTTTTGCATTCAGTAATCACACTTATTTTTGATTCTTCATTTGTACTGTATTTTCTTTTCTGCATTCTTGTCGTTTTTGTTCCATTACTTGTACTTTTTTTTTTTTGTACCAACAATCGTGCTCACTTCAGTTCTGTTGGGAATGAGATTGTGACTGCAAAAGAGCCTAATGGAACAAATATATTTCTGATCATCATCATCATCAAATTCCTGCCATGTACCCTCAAGGGGTGTACAGGATATGACAGTACTACATCAAAAAATTACATCATTACTAACTTCCTATCTACAATTTTCCTCCAAATCAGTCTGTTACTTGTCAAGACTCCAACATTATCAGATCTTATATTTCTATCGTCTAAGGCACTTTGTACCGTATCAATCCACCTATATCTTGGTCTTCCTCTGGGTCGTTTTCCTGCCAACGTGGCAGAGAACACTTGTTTTGCTAATCTTTCCTCTCCCATTCTATTTAAGTGACCATACCATCTGAGATTAGCTCTGCTAACGCATTCCTGGATGCTGACAATGTCAAGTTCTTTCCTAATATCCTCATTTTTAATATGATATTGCCATTGATGCCATCTGTTCACGCCTCTAATCTTTCTCAGGACTCTCATATCTGCAGTCTCTAGTCTTTGGTCAAGTGTTTTACTTCTGACCCAGCTCTCAGATCCATAAGTTAAAATTGGTTTGAACACAGTCTTGTATACAGCTAATTTAGTCTTCCGACTAATTTCTTTCTTATTCCATATGAATTTATTCAATTGACTTCCCACAATACCAGCTTTGCTGATTCTGTTGTCTATTTCTATATTTAGTTTACCATCTTCAGTAAAAATTGTGCCTAAGTAGCTGAAATGTTTTACTTGTTCCACAGGTTCTCCATTCACAACACAGTTGACATTTTCAATGATTCTGCCTATTTTCATTGTCTTTGTCTTTTTATTGCTGACCTTCATACCATATCTATTACAACATTTATTCAATTTAGTCAGAGAATCTTGCAGACTTGTAGCGGATTTATTTAGAAGTATAACATCATCCGCATAAAGCAAAGAGCTGACATTAAATCTCCAATTTTGATATCAGGTTTAGTACCACATTCCTTCATAATGTGATCCATATAGATAATGAATAACAGAGGGGATAATGTACATCCTTGTCTCACACCAGATTTAACATTAAA
This sequence comes from Typopeltis vanoorti, assembly GCF_054136105.1. Classification (NCBI taxonomy): domain Eukaryota; kingdom Metazoa; phylum Arthropoda; class Arachnida; order Uropygi; family Thelyphonidae; genus Typopeltis; species Typopeltis vanoorti. Next base: position 12,161,321 of record NC_143549.1, on the reverse strand, counting down.
CCATCTTCCTGTACTTCCTTCAATTCTAACTGTTGACTCACAACTCAAATAAAGACTAAGTATTGCTTGATATAATGCCCCATTGACACCATATAACTGCAGCGTATTGAATAGTTTCTCTCTTGGCACCTTGTCATATGCCTTTTCCAAATCGACAAAACTTAAATACAGATCTTTGTTATATTCCCATGCTTTCTCGACTATTTGTCGTAAAGTGAAGATCTGATCCTGACAGCCTCTATTTGGCCTGAATCCAGCTTGTTCTTCACCAAGCTTTTCTTCCACAATTCTTCTCAACCGTTTCTCAAGTATACTTGCATAGATCTTGCCAGGAACACTCAGTAGGGAAATACCTCTGTAATTCTCACATTCAGTTTTATTTCCCTTTTTATATATGGGTACTATGAGAGCTCTACTCCAATCATCGGGAATTCGTCCCTCTGTCCAGGCTTTCTGAACTATGCAGTGCAGCCACTGTAAGACTCTTATACCACCATACTTCAGCATTTCTGGTCGAATATCATCTACTCCTGCTGCCTTTCCACATTTCAAGCCTTTGATGGCTTTTTCGACTTCAAGTATGGATATGTATTCCTGACTGCATGCCTGGTCAGTGTTTTTTTATCACTGTGCTGTCATCACTGCTTGTTTCATTTAGCAGTTTTTCAAAGTAATTACTCCAAACTTCAAGGATATCTTTTTCTCCTGTTTTCATTTCACCTTTATCATCTCTAATTCCTTTTACAGCACTCTTTCCTCCATTCCTAAGCTTCTTCAACAACTTCCAGAATACTTTGCCACCTTCTTGATATTTATTTTCTATATTCTTGCCAAAGTCCTCCCATGACTTTTGTTTAGCTAGTTTTACACACTGTTTAGCTTTTTTACATTTGTCTCTGTATTCTGTAAGAGTAAAAGCTGACTTATTTGCCCGGAACTTTTGATATGCTTTCTTCTTTTCCTTCACTGCCTCATTAACTTCCTGTGTCCACCAGGGAGTTCTGATTTTTTTATCCTTGCACACAACCTCACCACATGCCTCTCTGGCAGAATCAATCAATGTTTCCTTCAGAGTTTGCCACTGAATCTCCAAGGTTTGATTCCTGTTCTCAAACTCTTTCATTTTCTTTTCAATAATATTTCTGTATTTTAGTCTACAGTTCACATCTGAGAGCTGCTCAACTTTTATTCGCTTTAAAACTTTCTTACATGTTATTCTTTTCAATATGAAATTCAATTTTATCCTGCTCAAGACTAAATAGTGATCACTTCCAATTTCAAATCCTCTGTACACTCTGGTGTCCTGCACCAGGGAGAAAACATCACTATCAACAATAACATAGTCAATGAGACTTTTCTTATTCCTAGCCTCTTCTCTCCATGTGAATTTGTGCACATTTTTATGTTGGAACATGGTGTTAGTAATAACCAGTCCATGTCCTGAGCAGAAATCCAACAGATATTTGCCATTATTATTAGCTTTGCTCTTTTCTCCAAATTTTCCCAAAATATTTTTGTATGTCTCACAATCATTTCCTACTCTACTATTTAGATCCCCAACAAGGACCAACTTTTCCTTTTTCATTGTGTCAGTTGCTTTTTCTAAAGCCTCAAAAAATTCCTCCACTTCTACCTTAGTAGAACCTTCTGTGGGACCATAGGCACAAATAAGTCTCATTGTCCAGTTCCCCATTCTCATATTTGCCCACATTACTCTACTTGAGACTGACTGCCATTCAAGAAGATTAGCCTCGTAGTTTGTGTTGAATACTATGGCTACTCCTTCTTTTCCTTGATTGTCATTGCCTGAATATAACATTTTGTATTTATTGCTCAGAAAGATCTCACCAGTTTTGGTCTTTTTTGTTTCAGTCACCTCTATTATGTCGATCTGGTACTTATCTAATTCCTCAGCCAGCTCCATTTCTTTGCCATTCAGGCTTCTTACATTGATAGTACCGATCTTTAACTCTGGTGATGTTGAGTTGGGGTTTGTTTTCAGATTTGTTCCAGTAGCTGACTTTTCGCTGTTCGCCCTGGTTCCCTGGCGAAAACAACGGGGGCCTTGTTTAACCGGGCGACGCCCCAGCCGGCATGAAATTTTGTCACGTTGTACCATCATTTTTTATTTTGGTTTAACCAATAAGAATACAATTTGGTCGGCTAAATCCCAAATTGCCAGCCCATCCTCGTTCGTTCAGTATCAAAGTAGATACCCAACAGGGTGCACCACGAGAAGGTGAGGATTGGACATTAGGTCAGAAGCCCTGGTCGGTTCTCCGCATTCCTTTAAAGGCTATGTGGAGGTCTCCTCTCAGTTATACAGCTTTGACCCTTAAGCACCCCATTTCTGATCATTTTCTCACAAATTATATAAGGATGTAAGTGTGTTAGTTTGCATGGATGTTGGTAGATAAGTGGAATACACTGTTAAAGAATGTTGTGAGTGTAAATACTGCAAAAGCATTTTTGAAAACTTGTTAGGAATTTAAGATATATGTATCACAAGCATCGTAGTATTCATGATGCACCTCCCATAATGAACATAATAATAATTTACTCTTAATTTCACATACATAATTCCATACATATATCTGTAACTATGTTTTGAAAATAGCTATCTGAGTTATTACAAAAAAAAAGTTAAACATTTATTAAAAACATTCAATACAGAATAAGTCATTTATTGAAATACATAGCAAAAAATGTTTCAACATATAATATACACACTGAAACAATTTTATTGTCATCACGTAATACTGCTGCTGCTGCAAGGTAAGAAACTTTTATAATCAATTTTAGAATTACAATCAATCATGGAATATTAGCATAATTCCATGTTCAAAAAAAATGAACATGGAATTATGCTAAGTTTTTATAATTTTGAAACTGTAGGATGACTGTCGTTTTGTCACCTGGTTTTGGAAATAAAAGAATTCTTGTTTTTATCATTGCTGATTAAGAAAATCAAATGGTCATTGTTGCTGCTGTTGAAGTCCCATTTGTTGTTGTTGTTGCTGCTGCTGCTGAAGTCCAATTTGTTGTTCCATTTGCTGCTGTTGCTGTAATTCAGTCATTTTCTGATGTTGCGTAATCATATCTTGTTGCTGTCTGATCATGTCTTGCTGCAGTTTTACAGGATCATATATATCCCATCCAGAGTTTTGTTTCCAAGATTTTGTGTTTGTTTCTTTTTCTCTTTCACCAGCACATTTTGAACATTCACACTCAGAAGGCTGCTGGACAGGTCGAGTCAATTTTGTTCCATCCCGACACACAAGATCCACAGTTCTGTTTATATATACTTTAACTTTACAGCACAGACAAACACTGGTGAACTCATTTTTATCTGCAGAAAAAAAAAATGCAAGTAAATTAAAATCCATTAAAAGCTGTTCAAATATATCATAAATGGATAACTTTAAATTTATTAATATATACTGTTCTAAATAAGTGGTTCTTTCATGGCATCTGTTGAAGAAATATACAAAACAGAATGTGAAAATGGACTACTAAAAATGTATGTAGAATGTTGACAAGGCTAGTATCTATAAATAAACAACACAATGCATAGTGCAGGCTTTTTTAAATTTAAATTTAAAATATTATTCTTGTTATTTCACTTGCTGAACCATTAAGGTTCTTGGTTGCAAGTACCAATTTCTTCCATTTCTTTCTTGAGCCCTTTTAGTCCAGTCTAGAATTCTCACCTCAGCTACATCTTTTGTGAATGTTATCCTCCCAGTGTCACCACAGTCCTTTAAGATGCTTGTTTTCCATCAAGTCTCATCTTGAATGCTTGTTAATCCATTATCTTTTCACCCATTCTGGTGTGACACCTCTGACCTGCTTATTGGAGGCCTGAAGTGGCTTGTAAAAGTTTCATGTTTGGTCTCTGGAGTAGGGTTTCAGGAGTATGTAAAAATAAATAAATAAATATATATATATATATATATACAGGGTGTTCGGGATAAATTTGACATATTTATAATTAATTATATTTTTCCGTAAGTTACATGTATTAACACACACTTCTCTTCATTTAAAAGTTTGGACCCTTCTTCATTCATATACAAGATGTCAGAAAGGATGGATAGCTGGAACCCACCTGAATCATGGAAGAGAATAACTTGTATCATGATGATTCGTGCCCGCCATCAAAATAAGGATATTACGACTGCTGCCCAATGCTCCCTGAATACAGTAAAAACAATCAGGCATGAACTAGAGACTTGCAATGGTGACTACGAGGATGTAGCAAGAAGAAAGATCCCTAGCAGACGATCTGATTGCGTTCGTACAGCAGAATTCCTCGCAAATCTGCAGGAACAGGTGTTGAAGAACCCTGGCATTGGAATTCGGGCTTTGTTCGTGGAGTTGCTAACTGTAGTCAAGCCCTGGATAACAAGGGTAGCCAATGGTAGGCCGTATGTATGGCAGCAGGATTCGGCCCCTTGCCACACCTCTGGGAAAAGTCAAAAATGGTTGTCTGAAAATTTCTACGACTTCACCAGTCCAAATGTTTGGCCTCCAAACTCCCCAGACCTTAACCCCATGGATTATTTTGTATGGGGCGCAGTTGAAAAAGACACCAATCGCACTTCCAGTAATACAAAAGCCCAGTTAATGGATAAAATTAAAACAGTTTTTGCGGCCCTTCCCAGGGAGACTGTAGCATCAGCTTGTTCGAGGTTCCGAAGCAGAATTGAAGCTGTGATCGATGCTAATGGTGGTTATTTTGAGTAAATCTTGTTGATAGTATTGTAATTAACTCTGCCTGTAATGTTTTTTTGTCAATTCATTAAATTTAATAGATACAAAGAAGATTTTCTTTTTCCTTACGAAACTGTCAAATTTATCCCGAACACCCTGTATATATATATATATATATATAATATTAATTAAAATAGAAAACAATTAGTAAAAGCCATTTCACCTGGAGAGTAGTAAATGAATAAAATGGAACAGTGCCTATTGTGAATGTTGAAAGATTTTTCCCTTGGTTATACTATACAGCATATCCTCAAAAATATGCTGTTGTAGCTTGACAACCTTAAAATTTTATTTCCTTGCTCGTTTAATTGGACTACCTGTAACCTTACTCTTGCTATATGATTCACATTGCCTCAAGTTTTTTTTATCTTCAATTATTTGACAATATTTTCATTTCTTTTCATAACTAGCTAGGTAAGTAATATTTATATTATTCCCCCAGGTAAGCATCTTTTGATGGCCTTAAATTATTATTATCATCAGACCTCCTCCATGGAATCAAGAAACTCGTCATGGAAGGTCTTGCACTCACATGCATAGGTCATCACACCTTGACTTAAATGCATTCGCCATAATTTCAGGCAATGCATTCCACTCAACCACCACTCTAAATGTAAAAGACCTACACTTCACTCCATTGCTCAACCCTTCTTATACAGCTACCAGGGATGGCCTCCTGTTCTCTCCCTCATCTCTAGCCATTCATGAAAAATGTCATGCACATTTATCTGGTAATAACCCTTTACCAACTTATATGTCTCAATCATGTCCTCATCCTCTTTCTATCCACAAGGCTTTGAAATTTGCATTCTCTCAATATATCCTCATACTCCATATTTCAGAAACCTGAAACAGGCTTAGTCAATTGTCTCTAAACTCTCTTCAACAAATCATCATCCTTTCGAAAATCAGACAACCAAATCTGTGCATAGTAATCCACATGAGGTCCAATCAAAGCTTTGTACAGTGGAATCATAACATCCTTACTTCTGGATGTCAGTGTTCTTGGCATGATTACCATAATTTGCTGTACTGTCCTTGCAATTTAGGAAAATGTTCCCAAAATTTCAGGTCACTATCCATCATTACCATCCCTAGATCATTAATCTCCTCCACCTCTTCTGTGATATCCCTCACTAATCTTATACTATGTATCCCCATCTGTGCTTACTAAATTTTAAAACCTTACACTTTGTTATATTGAACTGAAATCCTCACACACTCACCCAACCATCCAGTCCATTCAAGTCATCTCGCAAACTATAACATCCATTTTACTCCTCATAGTTCTCCCCAACTTTGCATCATCTGCAAACAACTGTACATCACCAATTATTTGCAGATGAGACCTTTTCCATGTCATTTACATACATAAAAATTAAACAACAATAGTTCTAAAACAGATCCTTGGGACACACAACTAGTGACCTCTCTTTTGGGACATCACTTTCCCTTACACAACCAATTTAATTACTAGCTTATCATGTAGCAATCTACCAAAGGCCTATGCAAAATCTAAATATACTAATGTATATGCACCACTTCTCCCCCCCCCTTGTTCAATTCATTTGTCACATTATAATAAGCAAGAAGATTGCTAAAATGCAAATAAAATAAAAAAAATAAAAAGTTTGCTAAATTAGCAAACCCATGCTGTCTATTAAAGAGAATTCTGCTACTGCTAACCTGGTTCTGAATTCTTGCCCTCATTAGCCTCTATAACACCTTGACGACAACTCCAGACAGGCAGATTGCCCTATAGTTTGAAGCCTTAGTCTTATCACCCCTTTATGATGAGGAACAATTTTGCAATCTTTTCCACTTCTTTTGAATTTGGGCCAATCTAAGTTCATATAATATACAATAATACTAATAATAATCATATTAAAAAGATAAGTTAAAGCTACTGCTAACTCCTTGAAACATTTCCTCATGATACGTGGTGATAAACCATCAAGTCCTATGGTCTTATTGATATCAAGTTTACTCAATTCCTCATATACCTTCTGCTCACTCAACATCAGTGGTTCTTCCACCTATCCTACTGTTCTGAAGTTCTGCATTGTATTACATTCACAAGGATGAAATACTTTAATGAGATGCTCATTTAATAGTTCTACTATCTCCTCAGTGTTTATCATTCTCCCATTATCACTGACCAATTCCATCCTCCCATCCTTCCATCTATAGGCCACATATAAAAAAACTCCTTAGGATTTCTTTTAGCCCCATTTCTTAACTGCTGCTCATGGCGCAATTTTTCTACCCTTACCAAGAAAGTCACCTTCCTTGTTTGCTTTTTGTACTTCTCATGTAACTATTGTCACTTTTTGTCAATCTTCTTGTGTTGCTTCCACAATGTTCTTTTCTTCTAGATTGCATGCTTTACTTCTTCAGTCATTCATTTTAACCTACCTTATACAATCAGTCATTGCCTCTGCCAGATAGCACTTGAGTATTGACCAAGCTGCATTGATTTCCTTCCCATCCAATTCCTCATTCCATGATATAGCTGCAAGCCACCTCCTGAGTTTGTCATAATCACTTGCCTTATAGATTCCACATGAGGCAAGTGATTAATTCCACATAATTAGTTCCACATAAGGCAAGTGAGATATGACTGGTCACCACTCAAGTGATCACTTCAATGATCACTTTTACCAACTGGAGGAAGATTTGACATTTACAATAATATCCTCTGATGAGATAATCAAATCACTCCCACTCCACACCATAGTGCTTCAAACCTCCATCGCTACGTGCACCTTGAATCTATACTATAAATGGGGACAACTCCTCCATGATCAACAGCACTCTTCCCCCCCTTTTTACCTTTCTGTTTTCACAAAAATCTACATATCTCTTCATCTCTGTTCCTGTCAGAATGGCAATTGCAATTTTACTACCTTGTACATTTGCCTGCTGTCTTACTGCTAACTCATTATCTTGCCATTATTGTATTTCATGCACTGAGCCATACCATCAACCATGTTCATTTCCATAACTATATCCACGATCTTTTGCCTACTGCCATTCACATTAAATGACATCTCATAATCCATAAGAATGTTACAGAGAGTTATGAAGAGAAGAGTCTGGGTGTGTAAGAGGTACACCCAAACTCTCTCTGCTCTCATATTAATCCTCTCCACATAGATATCTTCAATCTCTTCCCAAGAATATATATTGCATTTATGGCACCTAACCATTTTTGAAATATCTATGCCACTTACATTCATCTTTTGCACCAACCTACATCTCATTGCCATTTTTGCACACTCTCACAGCTACACACAAGAATTTAATTAATGCACCACTTTAATTAAACTGAACACTACCTACAGATCAATCACATCTATCATACAATAATATTTAATTAGCAACTTATCAATAATGCCACACAATTATAAAATTTCAACTTATCTTTCCACAGCTCTCTTGATAAACATGGCTCTCTCTTGGCCACCTAGTGGCAAAATTTTGTACACAAAATTTAAAACATCACTTTTTTATTATTTTTATTGCTCTGCCTTACACTCCACTGCTAAATTTTGCCATTACTTTCATAATTCTCTACCATATCTGTTTTTTACTGCAGATTCCCCAACTGTCTCTTATACTCTTTTGCAAGCTTAGATGGTATCTCTACTCTCATTAGAAAATTCATAATATTGCTTCACTGCATATAAACAATCCAGAACAAAAAACAATAATTAGCTTATTCACTATCACCCCAAGTTATTGGGATGATAGTGAATAAGGATCTGAAATTTAGGGGACACATTGCCAAAATTGTAAAGACAACACAAAGACTTCTGGGAATGATGCGGAGGACACTAACTTGTAGAAGTAGGGAGATTCTTGTTCCATTGTATAAGGCTTTGATTAGGCCACATATAGACTACTGTGCAGAGGTTTGGTCACCTGGTTTTCAAAAGGACAAAGAGATGTTGAATGTGAGGAAAGATTGAGAAGATGCAATTTACAGAGTCTAGTGAATAGGAAGAAGAAGAGGAGAGACATGATAGAGACCTACAAGTTAGTAAGGGGTTGTTATAGGATCAATGCTGGAGAAGTTCCACAGAAAACAGTGGGCGATCAGGGAGAACCAGAGGTCATTCCTGGAAACTATATAAAGAGTGTGAGTGGGTAAATGAGAAGCAAGTTTTTTGCATGCAGAGTTGTGAATGATTGGAATGCCTTGCCTGAGAGTGTGGTGTCTGCAGAGAATTTGAGTGTGTGTTTAAGGTGCGGTATGATGAGTTGTGTGTATAATAAAAGGACCTCCTGATGAGTCTTTGACTCCACGGGGTCTTGTGATAATAATAATTATATTAATAATTTATTTACTGAACTTACTAATATTTCTTTTTCTTTGAGAACAAATTACTGACACACACACACACACACACACACACACACACACACACACACACACACACACACACACACACACACACACACACACACACACACACACACACACAGCACTCCTTTAAATTAAAAATGTTATGGAAGAATTTTCAAATTGTAACTGAAAAGGAAGCTTAATAAGGCATTCTCTACAACTGGATAACAGGAATTAGGGCTAAATGTTGTCTCTGGACTTCTCTCAGATCTTTGGTAAATTAACAGAGCCATACTTGTTGAGATGAATGGAATATTTGAATGGAATATCCACTTAATTCATTCAGAATTAAGTGGATATTGAATACCACATTATTTCTTAGCTGAATAAGAAACTCAAAGAAGGAAATCTAATCTAAGGATTTCATGCCGAATATAGAAAACTATATAAAGATTGGCAAGTCCAAGTGTAAGCCAACACCTGGTAGTGCAATGTTAACTTTTATTTCAGTAATAGTCTTTCAGATTTATAGTGACTGCTTTGTAATATAATATTCTTCTTCCATTTAATCTATTGTGAAGGAATATCAAGAACAGGATCTGCCAGTCCTGACTTGTCATACAAGATGGTTGAAGAACACAAGATAATAAAAAATATAAAAATAATTAAGTAAATAAGAGAACAAATTTTTAAAAGATGATGAGATGTGACCACACTAATTCTTTGCAAAAAGTTAAAAATTCATGAAATTTGTCTGAGTATCACCAACTCAGACAAATTCATTTTAGAGAGAAATGGCACATCAAAGGGAAATGTTACAGTAATCATACCTAGGTGGGTAATCTCTCCTCACTAGATAATAATGGTATGACATATGACTGTTGACCTATGCAGAGCCTAGCCAGAACAACTTCCTCTCTTGTTTCTAATTAAACTGGACTGTCAGTGTTTAATTTATTATTATTATTACATAACATCTCCAGGGAGTCCAAGACTCATTGAGGGAGTAGGTACCCTCCCTCGATGATACAACTCTCCATCTCCACCACTCCACCAACTGCAGCTACCTTCATCATTTACAGCAATGCCGTCTACCACCACCACTAGTATTTTCACAGACAAACATCAATGCCCACGGCGGGATTCGAACCAGCAGCCTTTTGGCTGGAGAGCTGATATGCTAACCACTCGGCCAACCAGGCCAGCAATTTGAGACAATATCATGCAGTTCATTTGTTAGTGTCTCCTTACAGAACTACTGTCACTGATTAATTAACTCTGCCTTCTTTAGCTGTCTGTAAGTCTGCGTAGAGTACCGACAAACAGTATTCAACACTTCATCATCGGTCTCATTTCTTTTGATTCCAATGCAGCAAGGCATCCAGCACAACTGAACATCAATGTTGTATCTGTACAACACCATATTGTATTATTTGCTGGCCTGTTGGCTAAGTAGTTAGCATATATGCTCTCCAGCCAAAAGCCTAAAGCTTCGAATCCTGCCGTGGGCATGAATGTTTGTGATTGTCTGTGAAAATACTGGTGGTGGCAGGCCTAGCTGGGGGGGGGGGGGAGTCTGCCCTAGGCAGCACTTTGAACCTTTTTGAACTTTTGCAGTTAATTCTAAAATACAGTCTCAAGAACTCAGTTCCAAATATTGTAATACTACTGCGAATTTTCCTCACAATTGCTGTAAATGTTGCTAGTTGTGAGAGGAGTTTTTCTAAATAAAATTGATTAAAAATTACCTACATTACTATGAAATAGACTTCGCCAATATCATCAACAATTTTGCTAATAGAAAAGCAAGAAAAATCACATTTTAGAATGTTGAAATTAAAGTTTTACTTTAAAAATAAACATAGTGTTTTAATTTATTTCCCTATACGTCATTTTGACTTTTTGTAGTATTTTTGGTGTGTATTGAGAGGGGCAGCAAACTCAGGGACTGCCCTTGGGGCAGCAAAAGCTCTAGCTACATGACTGGGTGATGGTGGTGGGCAGTAGATGCCGTTGGTGTAGACTGTAGATGATGATAGTAGTTGGTGGAGACAGAGAGTTGTAGAGGTGCCCTCCCTCAATGAGTCTTTGGACTCCTTGAAGGTGTCCAAATCGTAATAATAATACAAGGGTTGTTTGAAAAGTTTGGTAAAAAAATAAGTTCAATACATTTTTTTGGAAAAAATCACCTTTATTTCTCAACATAGTATCCGATGAGGTCTACACATTTGGTCCAGCGAGTTTCCAATTTTTTCATCCCATCTAAAAAGTAGGATTTGTCAAATTATGGAAAATAGTAATAGACAACCCTGATGACATCCTTGTTTGAAGAACATTTTTTTCCCACCAAGCCAAATTTTTAAGTTTGGGAACAAGAAATCACACAGGGCCATGTCAGGAGAATAGGGTGGATGTGGAACTAATTGAAATCTCTATTCATGCAATTTTCCCATTTTGACAACCAATGTGTGGAAAAGTGCATTGTCTATGATGAAAGAGCACTTTGCATGCCAATCTTGAACGGTCTTTGCTTTTTTTTTCAGTGCTCTTTCAATAGGTATTGTCCACTGTTGTTTTGACTGCTGCTTGGACTCAGGTGTAGTGGTGGTCAATCCAAGTTTTGTCTACAAAACTTGGATCCACCACCAGTCATGAAACAACGAAAAAAATCCTGTGAATTGCAATTAAACATCACCAAACACTGCATTGAAATGTCTTTTCACATACATTTTTGATCGACAGTCAACAATTGCATACCCATTTCGCACACAGCTTTTTCATGTGCAATTTTCCATGTAGGATATTATACATTCATTCAGTTGAGACCTCAGTCAGGCATCTGGAGTGCACTTCATCTTCGATGGACTTCTGACCACATTTAAACTCATTTATCCAAAAATAAATAGTCTTTAATACTGGTGCAGAGTCCCCACGAACTGCATCTAACTTGGCTTTGATCTGTGCAGCCATCCACTTCTTCAAATAAAAGTGTTTTAATCACTGCACGAATCTCGTTTTTCTCCATTTTTATGACAAATGCGAACACGGTTATTTTAAATGTTTGCCAAATGAGAACTAAGCATCGCATGTGGCTAAAATTTTGTCAGGGGCCATGAAAAAGATGATATGTGCCAAGACTGGTATGAATGAACGAATCGGTGAAAAATTTACTAAATTTTTCAAACAATCCTTGTAATAATAATAATAATATTAAAGTCTTCACTTAATACAAGGGAATGAGGAGTAGATTATTTTGCTTTGAGAGTGGTGAAAGGTGTTGCAGGAGACTTCGGTTAGTATTGAAATGGTGAGTGATTTGAACGCATCTATGATGTGTACCATGATAAAAATAAGTGCTTCCCTCGATATAAGCCTTGCCTTTCTATAGAGGTCTCATGATGGAGACATACTGAAGTATATTATACTGACCGTTTGTGTATTTCCTCTTTGGATATGTAAAAGTCATGACCTGATTATTACAAGGGTGGTCTGAACAGTTCTCAGCCTCGACCATAGATGGCAATACTATTGGCAAGCTTTTTTTTTCTAAGTTAGTACATCTGTCATAAGCATCCATGTGAAATTGCAAATCAATCTATCAAGTGGTTTGTTTTATACAGCTGCCTGAAACAAAAACATTGTCGTATCCCTTGAAATGGATAAAATTGACTATCGTGTGGTTATAAAATTCTTTGTAAAAGAAGGTTTAAGGCCAAAAGAAATTCATTTGAAGTTCATAAAAGTTTATGGGCACTCTTCTCCTTTGTTTTTGACAATTAAGAAATGGGCTGCCGAGTTTAAACATAGCCGTACCAGCCTTGAAGATGATCCATGTGGAGGACGTCCAAAAGGTGTAGCAACACCAGAAATCATTGATCAAGTGCATAATATGGTATTGGATGACTGGAGAGTCAAAGTGCATGAAATTGCTGAGATTATAGGCATTTCAAAAGAACATGTAGGATATATTTTGCATCAAGAATTGCAAATGAAAAAGCTTTGTGCAAGATGGGTGTCGGGCTTGCTCACAGCAGATCAAAAATGCAGTCGCATGAAAATCTCTGAACAGTGCTTGGAGCATTTTAACAATAATAATACTGATTTTGTGCATAAATTTATTACTATGGATGAGACGTAGATTCATCATTACATACCAGAATTCAAACAGCAGTCAAAACAGTGGACACATGCCAGTTGTTCAGTGCCAAAGCGGGTTCTCAGCAGGAAAGGTCATGGCATTGGTGTTTTGGGATGCTAAAGGCATTTTGTTTGTTAATTATCTTGAAAAGTAAAACAATAACCGGGAAATATTATTCCGATCTTTTAACCAGACTTGACAAAAAAAAAAAAAATCGTGAGAAAAGACCTGGTTTGTAGAAGAAAAAAATCATCTTTCATCAGGAGAATGCTCCTGCCCACAAAAGTGCTTTGGCAATTGGAAAATTAAGAGATCTGCACTATGAATTGTTGAAACATCTACCCTATTACCCAGATTTGACTCTCTAACTTCTATCTCTTCCCAAAACTAAAACTCTTCCTCGGCAGTCAGCCGTTTTTCTTCAAATCAAGAGGTGATTGCAGTGATTGAAGAGGGGTATTTTGGATCTTATTAAGAATCATTACAGGAACAGGATAATGGCGCTGGAGCATTGCTGGAATAAATGTATTAGTCTTAAGGGAGATTATGTTGAAAAATAAAAATAATTTTGAAATCATAAATTAGTTTTTCCATTGTTAGGCCAAGAACTTTTCAAACATCCCTCATAATTATATTGTGATTATGTCATGGGACATCTGAGTGGGGAGAGTAGAAGCAGATTCTGAATTGGAGTTTATTTCATTTTGGATTTTTCAATAGTAATTATTAATATGGTATTATTATTTCCTTTCTGAATCACCATTTGTAAGCACTGAAGAGCTGAAGATTCTTTATTGACACACCAAGCAAAATTATAGTAATGATGCAATTGCATTTCAAAGGTACATACCAAGTGAATAATATGAATGAGATTCACATGCGCCTTCACATTTTAGCACATTTGGAACAGGATTTTCATTAATGCAAAGACCTCGGCGGTTTGGCTCAAAATAGGCAAAGAAACCAATAGTTTCATTAAGTGGAACTGGAGCTGTGTTGCAATGGATAGAACCTGAAAAGAAAGAAGTCCTTATAAAATGGCTGAAAAACAAAAACATGCAATTGATCATGTTATTAGTTCACTGTAAAAATTATTTTATTTTTAAGCCTGTTTTATATACATTTTTAAAATTGGTAATTTTTTAAATCAATAATCTCTACCATTTGAATTTCTTCATAATAATGTTTTAATTTTTTATATGTTACTGATCCCATTCACGAGAAGTAAAAGAACCATAAGTGCAATGGCTATCATGGCTGATTTGTCTGCACAATACAGACAAACTGGCTGTAAGAATACATGAAATTTACAGAGAAAAAAATACTAATGTGGTAGCAGCCAGTACATTTCATTGTATGTAAATAATGAAGGCAGTGGCATTCTGTGTAGTTGGTGCATTAAGTGGTGAAGAAATTATAGAGTTCACTCCCTCAATGAGTCCTTGGAGATGTCAGGTATAATAATAATAATGATAATAAAAATAATAATGCATGAATGGGGGGGAGGGGTTGCAGATGAGAATTGAATAAGTTATTTAAAACAAAACAACAACAACAACAACAAAAAAAAAAAACAGAACAGAAAAACAGAATCTGAACTGCGTAAGGACAGAGGAGAACCTATTGTTAGTACACTTGAAATCAAGCCACTAGATTGGCACACAGTTATTCTCATGCCTATTAAAAAAAAAAAAAAAGCAATAATTATAGGAAAATTAGCCTTAATTTTAGACATTTTACTCTCACAAATTAAAGAAAAATAGAATCCAGTTTTTCAGACTTGATTTAGAAAGAACAGGAATACAGCAGCATTGGTTAGTGCAACCTTGCCAAAAGATATAGACATTAGTGAGAATTGACTAACAGCAGATGATGTAGTTACAGGGATAGAATGTGAAGGGTTTATATGTTCATGGAAAGATAGAGAATACAGGATGGGGAAAGGGTGCTGCTGATGATAGTGGATGAATTGCAGCCAAAAAGAATAGGAGATAGGAAGAAGGGTGGCTGTTCATTTGAAGTAGTTTGGTGTGAGACGAAGGCCAATAAGAGAAAATATATGGTTAGTTGCTGCTGTAGGCCAGGAGATTCCAGGGATGATCTGGAAGACATGCATCAGCAAATTGGTATAAAGAATGCAGGTCAAGTGATTATTATGAGAGACTATTGAGATATAAATTGGAAAGAAGAGAGATCACATGACGGGAAGGAAATGGCATTTATGCATCTACTGAGCGATAATTACTTGAGGTAGCATGTGATGGAGAGGACTCAAGGTACAAGGGTATTAGACCTGGTCATGGGATCAGAAGAGCTATCCATAACTAAGGTGGCTACATTGCCTCCAATTTGTGAAAGTGACCATGACTTGAGAGATTGTAAAAATGAGGAATATTCTCTCAAGAAGGGGTATAAATGAAACTACGAGGCAGATAATTATGACAAGCTTAAGAAAAGACTCGAAGCTGCACCTATAGCATAAACCTTTCAAGGGAAGGATTAGTAGTGCATGGGGGATAGTTAAGAGACATCTAGAGGAAGCTATATTAAATTGTATAATTAAGGTAATGAGGGTTATTCAAGTATGAGTTATATGGATGAGTAATATCATTAAGCATGAGCTCCAAAAAAGAAAATGATGTGAAGGGTATATAAGGAGAAAGGTGATCAGCAAACTCATGAAGAGTACAAGACTCAGGCAAGGAAGGTGACCAGCATGGCAAGGCAGGTAAAATCAGATTATGAGAAGAATCTAGCTGAGCAGATGAAAGGAAATCCCAAAGAATTCTTTCGTTACATGGCAAGTAAGAGGAAGAATGACTATGGAAGATTAACCTTAATGAGAGCTGATGGTGATGAGGTGACAGAAGCAGATAAAATCATTGAGTTACTGAGTGACCACATTGCAAGGGTATGTCATACAAACGATGTTAATGCTATGATGTGACAGAAACTTATGTGGGAACAGAGGTGGATGAATTAGAGGATTTTAGGATATTGCCAAATCTCAATGTAAATACAACTGTGGGATCAGATGGGATATCGGCTCATGCTTTGTGGGAATGTTCAAGGGAATTGGTAGTGCCTCTGACTAAGCTCTTTAATTTAAGTCTCAGTTCTGGTAGAGTTCCAAGGGAGTGGAAAGAGGACAAAACAATTCTCTTGCATAAGGGAGGTTCAAAGACTGCATTATCAAATTATAGACCAATAAGTATCTCAGGCATGGTGGTAAAAGTACTGAAAAAATTGGTCAAAAAGAGAATTCAAGAATAGGTGGATAAAATTGGTGGAACAGCAGGAAGGAGCGATGACAAAGGGCCATCCCAGGAAGTTACAAAAGAAAGCTGTGAGCAAGAGGGTGGGGAGTGGTTTCTTTGCATGGAGGGTGGTTGACCATGGAATGCATTGCCTGATAGAGTGGTGGGAGCAAGAACAGTCAATGAGTTCAAGGAGTGGTATGATAGACTTTGTGTTTCCTAGGAAGGTCCTCCCACAATGAGTCTCTTGACTCCATGGATGTCTGAATAATAATAATAATAAATATAACACTGTATTAGGGACAACATGGCTTTGTGAAAGTCAGTCATGTCTGAGAAATTTACTAACTTTTTATAATTGAGTGACAGCTGAAGTGGATAAGGGAAATGGCTATATAATGATTCAGCTGGATTTACAAAACTATTTACGTGAATAGCACATGAACATCTGTTATGCAAATTAGAACAAATCGAGATGGATATAACACTGGTCATGTGAATAAGAGGGCAGCTGCAGAACAGATATCAGAAAATGATATACGGAGGAGTAGAATCTAGGTGACCAGTGGTGTACTGCAAGATTTCAATGCTAGGACCACTACTGTTTAATTTGTACATAAATGATATAGGAAATGACCTGAAATACACTCAAATTCTTAGTAGACATCACACTCTCAGGCAAGGCATTCCAATCATTCACAACTCTGCATGAATAAAAACCTGTTTCTCACTGCCCTACTCACACCCTCCTTACACAGCTTACAGGGATAACCTCTGGTTCTCCCCTGATCTCCCACTATTTTCTGTAGAACCTGTCCAGCATTGATCCTATAACAATCGCTTAATCAGTACAGTAACGAGGGTATGAAGCACTTGTGGCAAGTGTCTAACTTGCGCCCCCCTAACCCAAAAATGACAAAAATTATGAAAAATTTAAATGTAACAAGTTAAATTTTACTAAATGCAATATGTTAAATACTTACTATTAACCCCATCAAAATGAGTTGCAGTGTGTTGCAGAATTTCTGTGTCTAAAGCGGCGTATTGCCGAAATTTAAAAATACAATATAAAATAAGGACTTTTATATCTATCTATTTATTTATTTTTATTTTTTACATTTTACGCCCCAAACCTAGTTGCGTGGTGGGTGCCTCTTTCGCCATGCCCTCGTTACGGCACTGCCCTTAACAACTCGTAGGTCTCTGTCATATCTCCCCTCCTCCTGCTGTCCACCAGATGCTGCAAGTTGCATGTTCTCAATCTTTCCTCATACTTGACATTCCAGAAGTTAGAAACTACCTTACTCAGTCACTTCTGGACTCTCTCCAACATCTCTTCATCCTTCTGAAAACCAGGTGACCAAATCTGGACACAACAGTTCATGTGCGGCCTAATCAAAGCCTTATACAATGGAACAAGAATTTCCCTACTTCTAGAAGTCAGTGTCCTCTGCATCATTCCCAGAAGCCTTTGTGTTGTCTTCACAATTTTGGCAATGTGTCCTCTAATTTTCAGATCCTTATCCACTATCACCCCCAGATCTCTTATTTCCTCCACCTCCAACAATATATCATCACCAAGCATAAATTCTACATCCCATTTTTGTTTTCCAAATTTTAAAACCTTACAAGGAGGGATAAAGGGGTGATATGATTGAGATTTTTAAATTGTTGAGAGGTGGTTACAGGATTGACACTGGGGAGTTCTTTCACTTGGTTGAACAGCAGAAAGGAGTCATGACAAGGGCCATCCCTGGAAGTTACAAAAGGAAACTGTGAGAAAGAAGGTGAGGAGTGGTTTCTTTGCATGGAGGGTGGTTGAACTATGGAATGCATTGCCTGATGGAGTGATGAGAGCGAGAATGGTCAATGCATTTAAGGAGTGGAATGATAGACTTTGTGTTTCCTAGGAGGGACCTCCCTCGATGAGTCTTGATATACGTGTGTTTCTTAGAAAGGACCTCCCATGATGAGTCTTTTGACTCCATGGAGGCCGAATAATAATAATAATAATAATAATAATAAAAACCTTACATTTTGCAACACTGAACTCACATTCCCATTTCCATTCCCAATCACTCAATTTATTCAAGTCTCCTTGTAAGGCAACAACATCTTCTCTACTCTTCATGGTTCGCCCCAACTTTGCATCATCTGCAAACAACTGAATATCTCCATCCAAATCTTCAGCAATATCATTAATATACAGTTAAACAGCAATGGCCCTAAAACAGACCCCTGAGGCACACCACTAGTAACTTTCCTTTTCCTGGATATCGCTCCCCCATACATAACTTGTTGATACCTATCACCAGTCTCCAATCCAATGCACCAATCTAACATCCAACCCAATCCACTCCAGTTTGACTATCAACTTATCATGCAGTAATCTACCAAAAGCATTTGCAAAATCTGAGTAGTTCTTCCCCTCTGTCCATAGAAGCAGTCACCTTATTGTAATAAGTAAGTAGATTACTAAAACATGACCTCCCTTTAGCAAATCCATGCTTTCCATCAAAGATAATATTATTGTTGATACAAAATTAATAACGGAAAAAACTCACGTACAAAGATTATTTAATAGTATAATTTTCACATGTGTGTCACAGGCATCTTCAGTACATATTAAGCTGAAATTAAAAAATAACTGACAATTCCAAAAAGCGTCACCTAAGTAGTTGGTGTAAGATAACTAAAAAGGTCAATAAATTTCCTAAAAAAAAAAAAAATCAATACTATAAAAAGTTAGGAAAGATTAGCTGATTTGTTGATTACTTGAATGATTAAATTGAATCATCCAGGTGTCTACCAAATTCCGTGTTCTTGTGGATTATCTTATTTCAGACAAATGGGAAGATCTGCCTCTATTTGGCTAGAAGAACACCAATCTTATATTGAATACTTTAAACCTGAAAAGTCTGGACTTGCAGAACATGCCATCTTCACTAGACATAGAGTTCATTGGAGAAAGATAAGAGTTCTTCTCAATAGTCAGTTCCTCATGGAACACCTTTATAAAGAAACATTCATTCTCCTAACTTAAACAGATCCGATGGCTTATGTCTATCCCTTTATGGGAGAAAGTACTTTACAAATCAGCTAATCTTTCCGAAGTTTTTATTGTATTGATTTTTTTTTTTTTTGAGGAAATTTATTGACCTTTTTAGTTATCTTACACCAGCAACTTAGGTGGCGCTTTATGGAATTGTCAGTTATTGTTTAATTTCAGCTTAATATGTACTGAAGATGCCTGTGACACACAGGCGAAAATTATACTATTAAATAATCTTTGTACGTGAGTTTTTTCCATTATTAATTTTGTATCGATATGTCTACTCACAGTATACCTCTTTTAAAACTTAATACCGTTGTTGTTAACCCAATTCTGGATCCTAGTTCTCACAAGCTTCTCCAACAACTTCACTACAACACCTGACCCCCAGATAGGCCTATTATTTGATGCGTGAGTTCTATCACCTCCTTTATGATGTGGCACAATCTTGCCCTCCTTCCACTCCATAGGAACTTGACGGAGGGCAAGACTGATTTTAAAAAAATATGTCAAGGCCGGCGTCAACTCCATGGCACATTCCTTCAGAATACGTGGTGATATATTATCAAATCCCACAGCCTTATTTACATCTAGTTTGCTCAACTCACCATACACCTCTTGTTCATTTACAGTCAGTCTCTCTCCCCCATCATCAACTGCTCTCAATCTTTCCATGAAGTCACATTCACAAGATTGAAAGACCTTTCTTTATGAACTGTTCATAAAGTATCTCCACCACACCTTCTGCAACAGCTGTCTTTATACTATTTTCTCCAATCAATGCCATACTTCCATAATCATTCTTTCTTTTGCTGGCTACATATCAAAAGAACTCCTTAGGATTCTTTTTGGCCTGCATTAGCTAACTGCTATTCATACCTCTTTTTAGCTACCCTCACCAACCAAGTCACCCGCCTTGCCTGATCTTTGTAGTCCTCATGGAAATGGTTATTTCCACTTCTCTTATGCTGCCTCCATAATGCCCTTTTTCTCTGTATCGCATGCTTAATCTCTTTATTCATCCATTTCACACCTACCTTATTTAATCTTCTCGCCCTTGGAATACATTTAGACACTGCATCTACTAGATAGTTTTTGAAAATCCCTCAAGCTGCATTAATCTCATTTCCAGCTAACTCCTCATTCCGTGCTACACCTGCAAGCTGTCTCCTAAGCTCTTCATAATCACCCCTCCCCTTTGTAGTTCCACATATACCCTTTTCTTACAGAGATCGTCACACTGCTGGCAACCACCAAGGTAATCACCTCATGGTCACTATCACCAATTGATGGGTGATTTGACACTTCATTTATAATTACATCCTCTGATGAGATGACCAAATCCAAGATCCTCAATCCTCGTGTGCCCTCTATTACATACTGTCTGAGGTAGTTATCCCTCAAAAACTCAAGAAACTCATTTTCTTTACTTCCAGTTGCTATCTCATCATTCAAGTCTATATTGACATAATTAAAATTGCCCATAATGATCACTCTTTTCTTATTTGCTTGGCTAATTTGATTATACATTTAATAGTCACTACCATCCACATTTCCTGGTCTATAACAACATCCCACCAAGTATTTGATTCCATTCACCTCTACCTCACCCCATACTGCCTCAAAACAACTGGCACTATTTCCCTCTTGCATCTCTACTTTGTATGGACATAACTCTTTCTCTATCATCAACAGCACTCCCCCTTCTATCCTCACGACACACATCATATCCTTCCATTTCTATTCCTGTCAGGATGTCATCCTCATCTAACCATGTCTTACTTATTCCAACAATTTTTGGGTGAACAGACTCAATTAGTGCAACCATTTCATCTGCCTTGTTTCTTACACTTCTAGCATTTGTATATAAACACAACAGCTCATTCCTGGATCTACAGCTCGTTCCACTAATAACACTCATTCGATGTGATCTCTCCATGCTCAACTGGGGCCATTTCCCTTTCTACTTATTCATTTTAGAACCCTCTTCAATTCCAACTTTCATCTTGACCATAATATATTTAGTTTAATCCTTTATCCAAGTGTGTGCAAACAAAGTTTGCGCCTGAAAGTATCTTCAGGACTGGGGTAAAGTGGTACAACACCGGGCGACTCCTTGCAAAGGTGGAGCAAGCTACCAACACTCCTATCTCAGTATCTCCCATAATGCAAAACACATCTCCTTGCAGATATGTCTAATGTTATGCATTAAGGGAAGGGCCACTACCCAGATAGTTTCGACCTTTATTGAGGTCTCTTCAGTGGGAGCCAGGCCCAAGTGGAGATACCAGGCAGAAGCATTAGCAAGGTCATATCTACCTATAGGAGTTGCCAAACGGTGTGCCACCTTTTTAATAAATTACTCTGGATTTAGAGAAAGATGTTGAAAGTTTATTTTTCACTTGGTTAGACTATAATAAATTTAGTTTAATCCTTTATCCAAGTGTAAGCAAACAAAGTTTGCGCCTGAAAGTACCACCTTACCCCAGTCTTCAGGACTGGGGTAAGGTGGTACAACACCAGGCAACTATTTGCAAAGGTGGAGCAAGCTAACATCATTCCTATCTCAATAAAGGTCGAAACTAGTCTGGGTAGTAGCCCTTCTCTTAATGCATAACATTATACATATCCGCAAGGAGATGTGTTTTGCATTATGGGAGATACTGAGATAGGAGTGTTGGTAGCTTGCCCAACCTTTGCAAGGAGTCGCCCGGTGTTGTACCACTTTACCCCAGTCCTGAAGATACTTTCAGGCGCAAACTTTGTTTGCACACACTTGGATAAAGGATTAAACTAAATTTATTATAGTCTGACCAAGTGAAAAATAAACTTTTAACATTTTCCTCTTGACCCTAGGTCATCCCATTCCTTTCCTGTCTACACTTGACATGCTCTTGGAGCATCCACCTTTCTTCGCTGTGTATCCCTGTCTACCCAGAGCCTCTGCATTTCCCTGTTCATCTTGCACACCCATTCTCTCATTTTCCATACTCATGCCACTTACCTCCTCATTCATAACCATCTCTTCAATCTCTCCTGTCGTACTCTCCTGCTCTTCCACTTCATTTCCCACGATCTGATTCATTCTCTATACTCACTTCTCTACCTTCCAGCAACAATCTCTCCAAATGATTCACACTATAACCACTTAAATGCAGTCCATCGCTCCCATACAGTTTTCTTCCTTCAAACTCATTCCTCAAATTAACAAATTATACTCCCCTCTTTATCAAGTCATTTGTACCTATTAAAACCATCAACTCCTTCGCTCACTCTCTCCTCATATCCAATGCCTGAATCAGTCTACTCATTTTAGCGATTGGAAAACATACCTTGTGCATTCTCTCATCCAGCACACCTTTAATAATGGAGTCACTATACAACGGCACTCGCTCATCTTTCGCTAACTCTTTCATACCTACTTGATTTGTTTTAATCATTTTCACCCGAATTTTCTTAATTTCACTCCTCATCCAACCCAATTCAACTTTTGAATCTCGCATCACATTCTCTCTCTCTCTATCATTCAATCTTTCTAATTTTCGAACTCTTGACTCCCGCTTCACAGTTTCACTCTTATTCATCCTTTTGAGTTTCTGTACTTTCAGTCCATGTGTCCACCTTTCACTCTCATTCATTCTTTCCATTTTTCCCACTTTCGATCCTTTTGTCAAGCTATTTCAGGTCTCAATTTTGTTTCCTTCCACCACATTTACCTCGCTTTTGTTCTTTTTACCATCCATTTTGGTTTTCAAATCACTCGTTTTCTTTTTCCATGCTTTTTTAACAATTTTTCGCCTTTCTTTCATACCATGTTTCTCTTTGGAACGAGTACTCATTCTTCCTGCAACATTCTCACTACTAACACTTTCTGTCATCAAATTCATATTAGCACTCATCAAATCCTTGTTTAGCTCGCACTTTGCACATACCCTCCTTCCATCAGACCTAAATGTCCACAAACCATCTTTGTTATCAAAAATCAAAGGAAACAATAGCACTCCCTTTCTAGTGGTGCATGGAGTGAGACAGGGATACTAGTTAATACCAATGTAATTTATTTCTTCCTCGAATATGCTGGAAATTATTATTATTATTATTACATAACACCTCCAGGGAGTCATTGAGGGAGGGCACCTACTATACAACTCTCCGTCTCCACTACTCCACCAACCGCTACTACCTTGGTCATCTACACCAATGCCATCTGCAGCCAACCACCACTATTTTCACAGAAATTTCACTAACATCCATGCCACGGCAGGATGCGAACCCACAGCCTTTTGGCGGAGAGAGCAGATATGCTAACCACTCGGCCAACCAGACCAGCTGGAAGCCCTATAAACTGTGATACTTGAGTGACACTAGGAGGAAGAAGAATAAACTATCTAGGGCTTGCTGATCTTGTTGATAATGATCTCTTAGTAGAAAACAAATCAAATCATCAGTAAATCTCCAAGAAAAAAGCTTATATTCTGAAAAAAGTAAAAAAAAATTACAACCATTTATGCTTCTGGCTAAGAAGGAAGTGTGGCAGAAACTGAAAAAATCCAGCTCAATGATAAATTAGTGAGAGACCATATACAGCATTGGGCAGATGAGAGTAATGTTATCTGTGAGAGTCAACATGGATTTATGAGGGGGTGCTCTTGTTTTAGTAATATGCTAGCCTTTTATAATAAAGTTACAAGAGCAGTAGATGAGGAAAAGGCATATACTGCCATTTTCTTGGATTTAGCAAAGGCATTTGACAGGGTATCACATGATAAGCTGATATTTAAGTTGCAGCACATGAGTTTGGATGTCAGGTTGGTCAACTGGATTCAAGATTGGCTGTCCAATAGGCATCAGAGAGTTGTGTATGGTGGGGCAGTTTCAAGGAGACAGAGGGTTACAAGTGGAGTCTCACAGGTTTCAGTAGTCGGACCTATATTGTTTTACCTTTATATCAATGACATAGCCAGTGGATTGCAGGGGGGGGGGTGTTCAGTTGTTTGCAGATGATGTGAAGCTGGGAAGGGTTATTAGTAATAGTGCAGATGTGGTAGTGATGCAAGAGGATTTGAATAAGCTAGACAGATGGGCAAATGAATGGAGATATTGGTTTAATGCAACAAAATGTAAGGTCTTGAGGTTTGGGACACATCGATGGGATGCTGCATACTCTATTGAAGAATATATACTGGAGGAAGTAGGGGAGACAAGAGATCTGGGGGTTGATGATTGATATAAACCTGAAATTTCGGGGACATATTGCAAAGGTGGCGAAGGTAACACAGAGGATTGCTGCAATAATGAGAAGGACGCTGACCTGCAGAGATAAAAGAGTTATCATTCCATTGTGTAAGACTCTGATCAGACCACATTTAGATTATTGTTCTCAGATTTGGTCCCCAGGATTTGAAGGGGATAAATTAACTGTGGAAAGGGTACAGAGGCACATAACAATGATGGTTTCAGGACTGTACAATATTAGTTATGAGGATGAGCTGAGGGAATGTGAACTGCAGAGTTTGGTGGATAGAAGAAGGAGAGGTGATATGACTTTTAAATTGAAACGTGGTTACAGGGTTGACGCTGAGGAGTACTTTTGCTTGGTTGAACAGCGGGAAGGAGTGATGACAAAGGGGGTCATCCCTGGAAATCACAAAAGTAAAACTGTGAGCAAGAGAGTGAGGAGTGGTTTCTTTGCATGGAGGGTGGTTGAACCGTGGAATGCATTGCCTGATAGAGTGGTGAGAGCGAGAACGGTCAATGAGTTTAAGGAGTGGTATGATAGACTTTGTGTTTCCTGGGAGGGACCTCCCACATTGAGTCTTGATAGAATTGGGTTTCCTAGGAAGGACCTGCCACGATGAGTCTTTTGACTCCTTGCAGGCCTAAATAATAATAATTACCATCTTGTCATTCTCCTCTTTCATGAAATTAGAGTGATTCAACAGTCTTTCCAAATATGTGTAATTAGTAAGAACACAAGCTTTTCATGTAGTACTGTCATAGTATCTTGTACACTTGTCATGGGCACATATCAGGAACATGATGATGATATATTAAATAATTTAAGGGGAAATATCTAGTTGTTTGTTAATAATATAAATCTCAGAAGAATGATAGTCAAGAAATATGACATAGATTCTGCAGGAAGACCAGAAGGTTGAAATTAAGAGCACATATTGCAAAGGTAGCCAAAATAGCTCTTCACGGTTACCTGGGTGTTGAATTAACAGAAAAGCAGCAACAGGGAGATTATTATATGTATTATTCCTCTTTATATGGCTTTAATATTGTTATCTGGACCACTGTATACAGATCCGACTGCCTGGATTCCTTTGGGACAAGGAAGTGGTCAAGAGGATCCAAAGGTAAGTGATAATGCATTATGATAAAGGGTATGCCATGCCTTTGTAATTTACTATCTTTTTATAACAGCAGAGTTGGATAAAGGAAATGGCTAAATGGTAATTCTGCTGGAGATTTTGCAAAGGCATCTGACAGAACACCCCATGAAACTGTGTTATGCAAATTTGCGGGTTCAAATCCCACCGTGGGCATGGATGCTTGTCGGTGAAAATACTAGTGGTGGCGGGCGTTGGTGTGGATGATGAAGGTAGTTGCGGTTGGTAGAGTTGTGAAGCCGGAGAGCTGTAGAGTAGGTACCCTCCCTCAATGAGTCTTTGGACTCCCTGGAGGTGTTATGTAATAATAATAATAATATGATACTGGTTATGTGGATAAGAGAGAGGTTGCTGAACAGATATCAAAAACTGATTTGTACATAAACGATATAAGAAATGACCTGAAAGGAAATATTAATTTGTTTGCTGATGATGAGAAATTAGGTAGAGTAATAGTTAATCAAGGTGATGTGAAGAGCTTGCAGGACGATTTAAATAGGCTGTCAGTATGGACAAAATATAACGGGTTTCAATTTAACATGGAGAAATGTAAAGTTATGCATTTCGGAATAAATAGATTACAAGTTGTGTATCACATTGATGGAACTGTGCTCCAGGAAATAGATGAAACTAGAGATTTAGGGGTGGTGGTGGTAGTCAGAGAGCTAAAGTTTAGAGGACACAGCTAAGGTAGCCCATAAGATTACTTGGATATTGAACACATTAACAAGTAGAGATAAGGAAGTTATTCCTCTTTATAAGGCCTTGATACGTTTGCACCTGGATTACTGTGCTCAGGTCTGGTCTCCTGGGTTCTTCCTTAGAGATGAGAAAGCAGTGGAGAAGATTTAGAGGCAAGCGACCGAGATGGTTAGTGGCTGTGGAATGTTCCCTATGAGGATAGATTGAGAGTGTGTAGATTGTAGAAGTTGGTAGAAAGGAGAAAAAGAGGGGATATGATAGAAACATTTTAGTTACTACAGGGGAAATGTTTCAACACTTGGCTAGAGGGGCCAGAACAGAAAGGTCATCCCTTTAAATGTTTAGTAGGGGTGCAAGGACTAGATTTTTTGCACAGAGAGTTATGAATGAGTGGAATGGGTTGCCAAAGTCAGTTGTGAATGCTTTATTTGTTAATGTGTTTAAAGAGAGGTATGATAGATTATGTGGATAGTTGAGGTCTCCCTCGATGAGTCGATGGATTCCATGGAGGTGCCCGTTCAATAATAATAACGATGATGATAATAATAATAATATTGTGATAGGTCTATGGAATTTCTATATAATAATGGATTGAAGGTCTATGGAAGGAGTGTCAAACTCAAATTGGACTGTGGGTCATTGGCTAGTATCTCAAGTGGGCTGCAAAAAATTTTTGACTAAAAAAACCTGCAATAATTAGAATCAAAGGGAAGTGAAAAAATGAGTATAAATAAATTGGAAAATTAATAAATAACAAAAATTTTATTTATTCTAAGAATTACAAGACATAAAAGAATAGTATAACGATTATGACAACTCACAAAAAAATCATATAAAGATTATTTTTATTATATTAATTTTTACAATAGATAGCATTTAATCCAAATTAAAATGAAATTAAATTTTATTTAAATAAATCAAATATTTATATATTTATACATTCTAAAATAAAGTATAAACTCTCATTAATAACCATTACAAAAATTTACAGAGCGTCCTGTTAGTTTGAATTTTTTTGTGTTTGTGTTGAAATAAAATACTTGTATATATATATATATATATTTTTTTTTTTTGGCAGGGGTGAGGGTTGGGGGGGGGGCTATAATTTGAATTTTTAAAGGAATTTTTAAATGTTACTGAAAATATTTTGTGGAAAAATTATAATATTTTTGCATTAAAAAAAAAAAAAAATATATATATATATATATATATATATATACTTGCATAATATAATTATAATAATAATTTAATTTCAGTATTTTATTTTTTTCCCGACACTTGACAACGTTTATTATTAACCAGCCTGTCAAAATTTGGACCCAAAGATTGTGAGCATAAGACCTTCATTATGGCAGAAAGGTTGACATCGGCTAATCTTGATCTATGGGCTGTTTTGTTACCTTTCATACATGAGAATAATTGTTCACATAAATAGATGCTTCCAAAATAACACAGAATATTTGCTGTAAACTTTTTGTATTTCCGGATTTTTTGACCTAAATAACTGTATATTTTTGATACACAACTTCTTGGTATTTTGCTTTTAGAATGGAATCATTTTGGAAATCAATAAGTTCCATTTGAATACAAATAGGAGATTTTTCGAAATTAAAGGAAAAAAGGATCCATAAAAAGTGAAAAAACTTCTTGCTCCTTGAAATCTTTAAATTGCCTATCAAATTCTTCTTTTATCTTTTCTAGTTTGGGACAATATTGAGAAAAGGTAAAACTTCGATTCTTATTGTTCAACTGTTCACACATAGGAAAGTAATTTAGAATATTCTCTTTAAAATGATTCTGAAACAAAACTAACTTACATCTAAAACTTGCCAGTGCATCATACATGTGTGTTATTAACTGATCTTTCCTCTGAAGTTTGACATTTAAATCATTCAAATGTCCTGTAATATCAACTAAGAATGTCAGATCATGTACCCATGTCTGATCATTAAGAAATGCAACATCATGATTTTTCATTTCTAGGAACAATTTGATCTCCTCTAAAAGTAAAAAAAAAAAAGCTTTTTAGAACCGTATGACAAGATAACCAATGAATCTGTGTGTAATAAGGTAGCCCTTCAAATTCACTCTCCAAGTCTTTTAGAAATTGTGCAAACTGGCGGTGATTGAGGCCTCTGGATCAGACAAAGTTCACGGTATTTGTCACAGGCTTAAGTACGCTGCTCATTTCCATCATTTTGGAGCACAGGAGCTGCTGATGAATAATACAGTTTAAAGATTGCCGTTTTGGAATGTCTGGATACATTTCCTTTAACTTTGCTGTAAGTCTCGACACAAAACCTTTATTTTTGCCTGTGATTGCTACGAGCCTGTTCAGAGGAAGTTGATATTTTTCAAAACTGCCCCACACGGTGTCAAAAATGTCTTCCCCTGTAGTGGTTCCATGAATGGGAATCATTTCCAAGAACACTTCAGTAATATTCATATTGTCGTCGCAAGCCCGAAGAAAGCAACTTGAGCCACGTTGTGAATATCGAAACTTTCGTCAAGTGCGATTGAAAAGCACTGTACGTTTGCGGGATATTTCTTGCAACTGGTCATGCAGATTATCTGCCATTTCGGTTATTCTTTTGATCACAGTATTTTTGGACAAAGAAATATTGTGAAATACTTGCACATTTTTGGGACATACGTTTTTGGCTGCTTTTATCATACATTCCTTAACCAAGGAACTGTCACTAAAAGGTTTGGAATGGTTTGCCAAAAAATAGCTGATTTCATAACTGGCTCTCACTGCTGATTCATTATCTTTCATAATTTTTGAAAATACTTGTTGTTGACTTTGAAGTGAATTCTTCATACTTCTAAATTTCACTTCTCTCAGTTTACCCTCAAAGCGTGAATATTGTTCTTTGTGAATTTTATCGTAGTGCCTTTTTATATTAAATTCTTTGGCAACACTAATTGTTTCATTACAAATAATGCACACAATTTTGTCCTTTGTATCAGTGCAGAAGTAATTTAATTCCCATTTTTGTTGAAATTTTCTCCTTTCTTCAGCAATTTTTCTTTTTCTTGTTGGCTTGGAAAGCAACATTGCCTCAGTGAATAAATATAGTATTAATATTATTAAAAATTTAATAAAAATGTTTGAATAAAACTGCACAAAACTGTAGACCAATGCATGATACTATTGCAAATAAAAATAAAAAATAATAATAAAAGGGATTCTCTCACTGCTAGATTGCAGTTGAATCATGTTCGGCACACTGACTTCAAAGATCACTGATTGACTGTAGTAGGCAATTATAAACTCATAGCTGAATTCCCATGAGTGCGTATGCTGCGCATCATGTGAACAGCTGGTAGCCAATAGAATTTAACTTTTTCAGTATGCTACCAGCAGTATGCTGTAAATTAACAATGAAACATAAATATAGTTTACGACTGATTAGTATCGGATCTAACATTGAAATTGCGATATCAATTTTTATTACTGCAATTATATTATAGCGGGTCGTTGCATCCATATTGCAACTATAAATGTCGTATGAAAACGAATAAATCGATACCATATTTACTCGAATATAACTCGCACTTTTTTCCCCAAAAAAATTAAAGCTAAAAAATGATGGTGTGAGATACATGTGGGGATTTTTGTGGGGGTTTTCAGAAAAAAAATTGAAAATAGGGATGACTTACCAAGAATCTGCTCTTCGTTATAGCTACTTCCAGCCTCGAGAGTGGTTTCCTTGTGTGCATTGTAAAGTCATCTATCCAAATAGTCATCTTCTTTCCAATTATTCCAAGTAAAAATTACAAGTAATTTAAAAGATTTTAGATACGTAATGAACACCCTTCACGAATGTCCGAGAAGTAAAAGCAGAACGTGAAATAGGCAGCAACGGTAGGCCAATAGAGATAGAATAGCTATGAAGATATGGATATGATTGATGCCGTATTAACAAAAGATCGCGTTACCAAAACACAAAGTCAAGCCGACATTTTTGAACAGAAACGCTAATTCTCTTCAACCAAATTCCATAATATCTGAAACTGTCTTAACAACATTTACTCTATATGTCTTAGTTTTAACACGTTTAGGAATTTTATTGCAGCTTTGTGTTTGAGTTAGTGGGGCACTCACACACATCTAACTAAAAACAATAGATTTTAGTTAGATACTGTGTTTGCCAGTGAAACATATTGTTTTGCTTAAATCAAAACAGCATGGTTAATGTGGAGGGGACATGTGATTCATTAGTTAGTGTCATTTTTATACCAGTTGTCTCTAATTGCAGTTGGGGAAGGCATGTTGTTTACCGCGGGGAGCGAGTTATTGTTCCGACGTGAAAGTGGTAAACTTTATTTTCGTGTGCGATGTACAGTACATGCAAAACATTTTAATTTCTTTTTCATAAAGTAAAATCAGGGTACAGGGGTGTGAGTCATATGTGAGGGCGAATTATATTCGAGTAAATAAGGTATTTCTGTTTTATTATAAAACAGAAATACCTTATTTGACATCCCTGGTCTATGGAATTCTCTATATGAGGATAGACTGAAGATCTATGGGTTACAAAAGCTAACTGTTAGATGGAAAAGGAAGAAATATGATAGAAACATAAGTTATTAAAGGAATTTTATGTGATTGACATGGAAGATTTATTTTTCAATATGTGGCACAGACAAACAAAGTTAGTCACTCATTGAAATTATGGTAGAAGTGCAAGGACTAGATTTTTGGGTTAAGAATGAAATAAGATTTTTTTTTTTTTTTTTTTTTTTTTTTTGATTAGTGCAAATGGATGGAATAAATTCACAGAGGCAGTTACAAGCGCTTTATCAGTGAATGAGTTAAACATGATGAGTACTTTCTGAATAATGGTTAGTACGGGCCTCTGACAATGTCTCTGATGTTTGAGAAAATAATAATAAAAGTATTTAGGTAGTTACACTTATTATATTTCATTTTATATAGACAGAGAAAGTAGCCACTTACTTGTTGTAATGTTACACTTTTGACAACAGTGTGTTTCGTCCCAAATAATTTGCTCCTAGAAAAATAAGATAATTAAGTTATAATAGTCATGGCATATAACTTGTTCTTTCAAATAGCAAAAGTATAATATATAATTATATGAAGATATGTCTGTCATAATGATGTTAGTTCTTATTAAAAACACAACTCTCCCATGATCAGATGAGCCAATCACTAATTATCTTATCAAACCAAGCCATCATAACCCTGGCTTCACCCACCAATAAAGTTCACGGGTGTATTATTATTTCAACATGTGGTTTGAGTCACAGGATTCATCGCCAGAAACTTACACTAACCACACAATGTTTATCATACTAATTTTTAAATCTATTGACAATGCAATCACAATTTCTTTCCTATGGTAGCCAATTGCATCCCTGCAGTATGATCCAAGCAAAAATCTAGTCCTCCATCCTTGCTAACTATTAACACCATATTACACAATTTTCAGGGATGACTTACTTCCTTACTTACAATTATAATAATGGAATTATTGGTGAGAGTGACCATGAGGAGATTCCCAGCAGTGTGTTACCAGCAGGACCTCTGTGAGAAAAATGTGGAACTACGGGGGGGGGGGATTATGAAGAACTCAGGAGACAGCTTGCGGGTGTAGCATGGAATGAGGAGTTAGCTGGAAAAAAGATCAATGCAGTTTGAGAGATTTTCAGAGTGGTATGAAGTATGAACGGCAATTAGCTAATGAAGCCAAAAAGAATCCTAAGGAGTTCTTTCGATATGTAGCCAGCAAAAGAAAGAATGATAACAGAAGGATGACATTGATTTGAGAAAATGGTATAAAGACAGCAGTTGCAGAATGTGTTGGTGGTGGTGGTGGTTGTGATGGTGGTGGAGATACTCAATGAGCACTTCATAAAGGTCTTTCAATCTTGTGAATGTGACTTCATGGCGAGATTGAGAGCAGTTGATGATGGGGAGGAGAGACTTGACACAGTCAAACTGGAGCAGATGGGGTTGGATATTAGATTAGTACATTGGATTGGCTATTTGATAGGTATCAACAAGTTGTGTATGGGGGAGCGATATCCAGGAAAAGGAAAGTCTCTACTGGAGTGTCTCAGGGGTCTGTTTTACGTCCATTACTGTTTACCTTGTATGTTAATGATATTGGTGAAGATTTGGATGGAGATATTCAGTTGTTTGCAGATGATGCAAAGTTGTTCTGAACCATGAAGAGTAGTGAAGATGTTGTGGCCTTACAAGAAGATTTGAATAATTTGAGTGATTGGGCATGGAAATGGGGATGCGAGTTTGCAAAATGTTGCAGACTCACATCCCCATTGATGCCAAATGTAAGGTTTTAAAATTTGGAAAACAAAGATGGGATGCAGAATTTATGTATGGTGAGGATATATTGTTGGAGGTGGAGGAAATAACAGATCTGGGGGTGATAGTGGATAAGGATCTGAAATTTAGGGGACACATAGCCAAAATTGTAAGACAACACAAAGGCTTCTGGGAATGATGTGGAGGACACTGACGTGTAGAAGTAGGGAGATTCTTGTTCTGTTGTATAAGGTTTTGATTAGTCCACACATGGACTATTGTGCCCAGATTTG
Organism: Typopeltis vanoorti; assembly: GCF_054136105.1. Lineage (NCBI taxonomy): Eukaryota > Metazoa > Arthropoda > Arachnida > Uropygi > Thelyphonidae > Typopeltis > Typopeltis vanoorti. The sequence continues at coordinate 12,128,071 of NC_143549.1, read as the reverse complement.
GTCACCTGGTTTTCAAAAGGATGAAGAGATGTTGGAAAGGGTCCAAAGACAACTGACTAAAGTAGTTTCTGACCTCTGGAATGTCGACTATGAGGAAAGATCGAGAAGATGTAATTTCCAGAGTCTGGTGGACAGGAGGAAGAGGGGAGATATGATAGAGCTCTACAAGTTGGTAAGGGGTTGTTATAGGATCAATGCTGGAGAAGGTCTGCATAAAATAGTAGGAGATAGGAGGAGAACTAGAGGTGATCCCTGGAAATTATATAAAGAGAGTGTGAGTAGGGCAGTGAACGGCAGGTTTCTTTTTTCATGCAGAGTTGTAAATGATTGGAATGCCTTGCCTGAGAGTGTGGTGTCTGCAAGGAGTTTGAGTGTGTTTAAGACACGGTATGATGAGCCGCGTGTGTGTGTGTGATGAAAAGACCTCCCAGATGAGGCTTTGACTCCTTGAGGTCTTGGAGTAGTAATAATATTAATAATAATTAACTCACGTAAAATATTCTTTATTAGTATAATGTTCACCTCAGTATCACAGGCATCATCAGTACAAGTACAAAGGCTAATTAAACAATAACTGACATATTTACAAGGTGCCACCTAAGTAGCTAGAGTAAGATAGCTAAAAACGGTCCTTAAATTTTCTAAACTTATTTAAAAAAAAACTATATATATATATATGTGTGTGTGTGTGTGTGTATACAATTACAAAAGTTAGTAAAGTTTAGCTGATTTATAGAGTACTATCTCCCACAATGGGGATAGACATAGACCATTGGATCTGTTTAAGTTAAGGGAGTGAATTAACGTATCATGTTTCTTTGTAAAGTCATTCCACGAGGAACCGAATTTTGTGAGTGATTTTTGTCTTGTTGCAATGAATTCTATCAACACTAGACATAGAGTTCATTAGAACAAGACAAAAGTCATTTACAAAAGTCAGTTCCTCATGGAACGGCTTTATAAAGAAACATGTGAAACATCACTCCCCTAAATTAAACAGATTCGATGGTCTATGTCTATCCCCTTTGTGGGAGACAGTACTCTATAAATCAGCTAATCTTTCCTACCTTTTGTAATTGTATACACATGTATACAGTGGTGCCTTGGTTAATGACGGTAATCCGTTCCAGGATTACCGTCATTAACCAAAACTGTCGTTATCCAAGGCACGATTCCCCATATGATTTAATTGAAAATCGATTAATTTTTTCCGGATCCTCCTCACAACCATAGTACATATTAAAAATGCAGATAAAACTCATTTAAAATGTCATGAAAATATGGTAAATATCATTTATTTATTATACAGTATATGTATTTGCTACAAAAAAATTAACATTAATAAAATGAATTGTTCAAGAAAACAGTTTTTAATTATCAATCTTCACCAGAAGGACAATTGGGCTCACTTCAGAGTTTTTTGACAAATGGACCTGTAAAAAATATGTCTAGGGTTGTTTGCTTCTGCCTCTTTTTTAAAATGTTTTTGAAAAACTGCATGGACTTTTCGTTAAATAGATCTGCAGTTCTGATAACCTCAGATTTGTTTGGATTCCATTTCTTAGCAACATTTTGAACTTTCTCCCACTTTACCAAAACATTTTGGATTTCAGCAGTCGTAATTTGTTCTTTCTCTCCATCCTCATCTTCAGATGAAATTTCCATTTCCTTTTCTTCATTGCTGCTTGAAAAGTTCTTTTAGCTCGTCAGTAGTCAGTTCTCGGTCATGCATCTGCAATAATTCTTCAACATCTTCTTCCTCTACTTCCAAGTTAAGATAATGAGCAGTTGCCACAATATCCTTTACTAATTTGTATCCTTCATCTGAAGTTTCTTCATTACCAAAAGAAGGACACAGTTTCCTCCATGCTGCTTTGAGACATTTCATTGTTACTTCTTGCCAAGCCTTTACAATTAGCCTAATTTCTATGACAATGTTGAATTCTTCCTTCCAAAATTTTCTTAGGGTTATGTTGGTAGCCTCACACATTTCCAAGCACATGGTAAAAAGTGCCCTTGTGTAAAGTTTTTAAAATTTACAATTATCAGCTGATCCATAGGTTGAATCAGAGATGTAGTCTTGGGAGGAAGAAAAATCACCTTGATAAAAGCTAATTCCTCTGGTAGCTCTTCTTGTATGCCCATTGGATGGCCAGATGCGTTATCCAAGGTTAAAATGGCTTTTAGAGGCAGATTGTTTTGCTCAAGATAGGCTTTGACAGTTGGTCCAAACACTTTGTGAATCCAGTCTCTAAATTCTATTCTTGTGACCCTGGCTTTGTTGTTAGACTTCCACAAAACACCAAGATTGGATTTAGATACATTGAACTTTTTGAATGCTCGGGGATTTCTGAGTAGTAGATTAACATTGGTTTTATCTTGCAGTCTCCACTTGCATTTGCTGGTAAAAGAAATGTTAACCTATCATTCATTGGTTTATGCCCAGGAAGTGTTTTTTCTTCTATTGTGATAAATGTCCTGTTGGGCATTTTCTTCCAAAATAACCCAGTCTCATCACAATGAAGACTTGTTGAGGTAGGTATTCTCCTTCTTCTATAATTCTTGTAAAGCTATTAACAAATTTATCTGCTTCTACTTTGTCAGAAATAGCTGCCTCTCTGTGTCTGACCACACTATGAATTCCTGTTCTTTTTTTAAAGTTGTCAAAGCAACCTCTGCTACCTTTGAAATCATCATCATCTACTTCAGAACTTGATCCCAAAGTCTTCTTTTTCAAATCTTGATAAATCTGTTTAGCTTTCTGACAGATTGCATTTTGAGATGTAGTATCGCCCGCCATTTCTCTTTCTTTGATCCAAATTAGTAATAGATTTTCCATTTGCTCAAAAAGAAGCCCTCTGACATTCAACCTTGAAGTTCCCTTAGTAACCTTAGCTACCATAAGTTCTTCTTTCTTAGCCAAAATGGTTGATATTGTAGAATGACTGGTTTCATATATTCGAGCAAGCTGCATAACTTTCACACATTCATGATGTTTTGCTATTATTTCTTTCTTCTGTTCAATAGAGAAAATTTTTCTGTTTTTCCCCCCCCTCACTAGCTTTCTTTTTGGGACCCATTTTGTCACATGGTAAAAAAATTCACTCTATAAAAAAAAAGATACGCAAAATACGGTATTATTACAAATTGTACAACACTAAGACAAAGGATACAAAGAACATATCATCCTGAAAATAAAAGTAAAAGTTCAAAAAAAAAAAAAATTTTGAAATAAAAGTTAACAGTTAAATTCGAAGCTTGCAATTTTTGACTTAGTGCATTTTGCTTGTAAGGTGACGATATTAGATACAGCACTTACTGTAACATACACTGATTAGCAGCTTATAGATACAACAATTATTATACAGATGAGATTTGATTTTGCCTTTTGATGGCAAACGAACAGTGACATTGTCGATTTATTGTCTATATGAACCAACACATAAAAAATAAATGCTTAAATACTCATTTTCATCATAAAATGCATTTATAACCACAAATTTTAAAATAAAGCACAGTACACTACAAGAAAAGAAACAATAAACAGAAAATGTAAACAGCTGGCTATGATCGGTCAAACATATCTGAGCTTCACAGCTATGCTGTGTGGCTGTTCTCTATTCAACAATGTCTTCCCACGCATGGCTGAGTGCAATTGGAAAATTTGGTTTTTTAGATCAGATAGAGGTTCACATAATCGAGAGTCGTTAACCAAGAGATTTTTTTTCTTACAGCCGCTCGACGTTAACCAAGTATGTCGTTATCTGAGGCCATTGTTAACCAAGGCACCACTGTATATAGTTTTTTTTTTTTAATAAGTTTAGAAAATTTAAGGCCCATTTTAGTTATCTTACTTTAGCTACGTAGGTCACCTTGTGAATATCACAGTTATTGTTTAATTAGCCTTTGGACATGTACTGATGATGCCTGTGAAACTCAGGTGAAAATTCTACTAATAAAGAATATTTTACACGAGTTAATTCCGTTATTATAATCGTAAGTAATATGTCTGCCTCACGGTGTTTCCTTACTGAGACTTACTTCCTATCATGTACTGACAAATCTGTTTTGAATGTATCCACTAAAATCCTATTAGAAACTTAAATGTTTTTAATATATCTGTTCCTTTTTTGTCATCTAGCAGTCAACTTTTGAAACTTGCAAACATACCATCTTGAATATCCACAACTCCCATTACTACAGTTCCATTCATCTATCTTACCATATTAGGGGAGAGAGAGAGATGAATAGAAGTGAAAAGTTGGTAGCAACCAACTTTTCACTTTCTTGCACAACTTCCAAGAAGAGTCAAATTCATTTTCACCTATTTGTTCACTCTACTGGAAAGTTTACCCAATGGCGCGCACACACACACACACACACACACACACACACACACACACACACACACACACACACATATATATATATATATATATACAAGAATCTGCTGATGTGTTTCTTGAACAGCTAGAGGTTGCAGTCAGAAGTAGCAAATCTGGAAAAGTTGATAAAAAAAAATTCATAACTGGGTAAATAGGACTATGATGCTTCACAATGGACAGCATGGATATGTGAAAGACATTAATAATTTTTATTTTAATGATGGTATGCACCACATGGAAAGGTTACATGACTAAAAACTTCCTCTCCACAATTTTGCTCCAAATTAATCTGTTATCTGTCAGGATTCCAATATTGCCAGATCTTATGTTTTGGTTCTCTAAGGGAATTCTTATTGTATTAAAACACCCAGATACTGCAAAGTTTAAAGTTTTAAAATTTGGCAAACAAAGATAGGATGTAGAGTATATACTTAGTGGGGATATATTGGAGAGGTAGTGGAAAACAGAGTGGATATGATGGTGGATAGGGATTTAAAATTTAGAGGACATGTTTTTAAAATATCTTCTTGAATGGCAGGCAGTTTCAAGTAGAGTAATATGGGCAAATATCAGAATGGGGAACTGGACATTGAGGCACAAATATAGAAGTGGAGGAATTTTTTGAGGCAAGAGAGCAACTGACACAATGAAAAATGAAAAGCTGGTCCTTGTTGAGGATCTAAATAGCAGAGTAGGAAATGATTGTCAGATATATAATAATATTTTGGGAAAATTTGGAGAAAAGAGCAAAGCTAATAATAATGGCCAATACTTGGATTTCTGCTCAGGACATGGACTGGTTATTATTAACACCATGTTCCAACATCAAAATGTGCACAAATTTACACGGAGAGAAGATGCAAGGAATAAGAAAAGTCTCGTTGACTACGTTATTGTTTATAATGATGTTTTTTTCCTCTCTCTCTCTCTGGTGCAGGACACTAGAGTGTACAGAGAATTTGAAATTGGAAGTGATCACCACTTAATCCTGAGCAGGATAAAACTGAATTTCATATTCAGTTTTATCCTGCTCAGGAGATATTCTGCAGGTTGTTGAAGAAGCTCAGAAATGGAGGAAAGAGTGCTGTAAAAGGAATTAGAGATGATAAAGGTGATATGAATACTGGAGAAAAAAGACATCCTTGAAGTATGGAGTAATTACTTTGAAAAATTGCTAAATGAAACTAGCAGTGATGACAGCACAGTGATAAAAAAACACTGACCAAGCATGGAGTAGATGGTATTCGACCATATATGCTCAAGTATGGAGGTATAAAAGTCTTACAATGACTGCACCGCATAGTTCAGAGGGACAAATTCCAGATAATTGGAGTAGAGCTCTCATAGTACCCATATATAAAAAGGAAAATAAAACTGAATGTGAGAATTACAAAGGTATTTCTCTACTGAGTGTTTATGGTAAGATTTACGTCAGTATACTTGAGAAACCAAGAACAAGCTGGATTCAGGCCAATTGGTGGCTGTCACGATCAGATTTTCACATTACGACAGATAGTTGAGAAATCATGGGAATATAACAAAGATCTGGAGTGATCATGGTGTGAGGTGCAGGTGGGCAAGACAGGATATTTAGTGGGATGTTGCTACAGACCAAGGAGCACAGAGGGTGGGGACCAGGAGATGTTGAGACAGTTGAGCGTGGCAAGTGCAAGAAAAACAATTGTTATGGGAGATTTTAACTACAGCAGTATAGATTGGGGAAAGGAAGATGCATGTAGCAATAAGGGAATGGAATTTCTAGAATTCTTGAGGGACAAATGCCTTAGGCAACATGTAACAGAGGGAAGAGGTTCAAGAGTTTTGGATTTGGTCATAGTATCAGAAGAGCTGATAATAACTGAGATGACATCTCTTCCACCAGTTGGAGAGAGTGACCATATGGTTTTGACTTGGAAAATGAATAGACATGCAGGAGTATCAAAGAGACAGGAACATATGTGGAATTATAAAGCAGGTGATTATAATAGTCTTAGACGTCACCTTGAGGAAGTTTCGTGGAGGGAGGAATTTGAAAGCCGGAATATCATTAGTGTTTGGGAAATTGTGAAGGAATATTTGTTAGCAGCAATGGTAAGCTGTATTCCATGAGTGAAGAAGAGGACACAATTTGGAGTAAAGTGGATGACAAACAATATTAAACAGGAGCTACATGCAAAAAAGAGGCTATGGAAGAGATTATTATTATTTGTCACCTCCAGCGAGTCCAAAGACTCATCGAGGAAGGACATCCACTCTACAACTCTGTCTTCACCACTCACAATCCACCAACTGACCGCAACTACACCAACGCCATCTATCGCCGATCACCACCACCACTAGTATTTCCACATATGATCACAAACATCCATGCTCACGGTGGGATTTGAATTCACAGCCTTTTGGCTGGGAAGCGTATACTAACCACTTGGCCAGCCAGGCTGAGAAACAACAGCTCTTGTTTTAGCAATATGCTAGCCTTTTATGTTAAGTTACAAGAGCATTAGACGACGGAAAGGTGCAGAGAAGATGCATGAAGAATATAAGACACAGGCCAGAAGAGTGACTAGTATGGTAAGGAAGGCGAAACTGGAATATGAGAAAAGATTGGCCCTTAGATCCAAGGAAAATCCTAGGAAATTTTTTAGCTATGTGGCCAGTAGGAGGAGAAATGACTGTGGAAGAATGACACTGTGGGATAAAAATTGGAGTAGGGTGACTGATGCAGAGGACATAGTGAAATTGTTCAATGGGCACTTTATTGGAGTATTTCATCCTGCAGGAGTCAATTTGAATACCAGAGGGATAGAGAAGGTTTGAGGTTTAGAGGTGCAGGAGGAGAGTGTGTTCCGCATACTGAGTACTCTGGATGTTAGTAAAGCTGTGGGACAGGATGGTATTTCACCATGAATTTTGAGAGAATGAGCTAAAGAACTGACAGTGCCCTTGACCTGGATTTTCAATGAAAGTCTGGTTGTGGAAAAGGTGCCCATGGAATGGAAGGAAGGTAAGATAGTGCCGTTGCATAAGGGTAGTAGCAGACAGGAAGTGTCTAATTATAAGCCAGTTTGTGTGTCATCAGTAGTTGTTAAGATCTTGGAGAAATTAGTGAGGGACTGTCTACAGCATTGGGCGGATGAGGGTAATGTTATCTGTGAGAGTCAACATGGATCTGTGAAGGGGCACTCTTGTTTTAGCAATATGCTAGCCTTTTATGATAAAGTTACAAGAGCATTAGATAAGGGAAAGGCATATACTGCCATTTTCCTAGACTAGGCAAAGGCATTTTACAGGGTGCCACATGATAAGCTGATATTCAAGTTGCAGCACATGGGTCTGGATGTCAGATTGGTCACTGGATTCAGGATTGGCTGTCCGATAGGTATCAGAGAGTTGTGTATGGTAGAGCAATATCAAAGAGGCAGAAGGTTACAAGTGGGGTTACACGAGGCTCAGTAATGGAACCTATATTGTTTAACCTTTATATCAATGACATTGTCCGTGGATTGCAAGGGGATATTCAGTTGTTTGCAGATGATGCAAAGCTGGGAAAGGTAATTAGTAATAGTGCAGATGTGGTAGCCCTGCAAGAGGATTTGAATAAGCTAGATAGATAGGCAAATGATGGGGTGTCAGTTTAATGCAACAAAATGTAAGGTCTTGAGGTTTGGGACACATCGAAGGGACGCTGCATACTCTATTGGAGAATATATACTGGAGGAAGTAGGGGAGACAAGAGATCTGGGGTTGATGATTGATAGAAACCTGAAATTTAGGAGACATATAGCAAAGGTAGTGAAGGTAACACAGAGGCTTGCTGCAATAATGAGAAGGACACCGACCTGCAGAGATAAAATGGTTATCATTCCGTTGTATAAGACTCTGATCAGACTACACTTAGCTATTGTTCTCAGTTCTGGTCCCCAGGATTTGAAGGGGATAAATTAACTGTGGAAAGGGTACAAAGGCAGATAACAAAGATGGTGTTGGGACTGTACAATGTTAGTTATGAGGATCGGCTGATGGAGTGTGGACTGCAGAGTTTGGTGGATAGAAGGAGGGGTGATATGATTGAGACTTCTTAAACTGTTGAGAAGTGGTTACTGGGTTGACACTGGGGAGTTTTTACGCTTGGTTGAACAGCGGGAAGGGGTCATGATAAGGGGTCATCCCTGGAAGTTACGAAAGGTAACTGTGAGAAAGAGGGTGAGGAGTGGTTTCTTTGCATGGAGGGTGGTTGAACCATGGCCATGGAATGCATTGCCTGATGGAGTGGTGAGAGCGAGAACGGTCAATGCATTTAAGGAGTGGTATGATAGATTTTGTGTTTCCTAGGAGGGACCTCCTCGATGAGTCTTGATAGACTTGTGTTTCTTAGAAAGGACCTCCGACGATGAGTCTTTTGACTCCATGGAGGCCTGAATAATAATAATAATAATAATAATCTGTATTTAAGTTTGTAGATCTGGAAAAAGCATATGACAAGGTGCCAAGAGGAAGCTATTCAAAAATGCTGCAGTTGTATGGTGTCAGTCGGGCATTATATCAAGCAATACTTAGTCTTTATTTGAGTTGTAAGTCAGCAGTTAGAATTGAAGGAAGTACAGGAAGATAGTTTAATGTTAAATCTGATGTCAGACAAAGGTTTACATTATCTCCTCTGTTATTCATTATCTGTATGGATGACATTATGACGGAAAGTAGCATTAAAATTGGTGATATCAAATTATTATTAATGTCAAATTTGGAGATGTTAATGGCAGCTCTTTGCTTTATGGGGATGATGTTACACTTCTAAAGAAATCCGCTACAAGTCTGCAAGATTCACTGACTAAATTGAATAACTGTTGTGATAGATATGGTATGAAGGTCAGCAATAACAAGACAAAGACGGTGAAAATAGGGAAGCATTGAAAATATCAAGTGCATTGTGAATAGAGAACCTATAGAACTAGTAAAACCTTTCAGCTACTTAGGCACAATTTTTAGTGAAGATGGTAAATTAAATATGCCAGACTAGCTGACTGAGTGGTTAGCATATCCATTCTCTAGTCAAAAGGCTGCATGTTCAAATCCTGCCATGGACATCGATGTTGGTGATTGTCTGTGAAAATACCAGTGGTGGTTGGCGGTAGATGGCATTAGTGCAGTTGGGGTCAAGTTGGTGGATTGAGTGGTGGAGACAGAGTTGTAGAGCAGGTGCCTTCCCTCGATGAGCCTTTGGGCTCCCTGGAGGTGTCAAATAATAATAATAATAATAATAACAATAATAATAAATACTGAAATAGACAAAAGAATTAACAAAGCTGGTATGGTAGGAAGTGAACTGAACAAAATTATATGGAATAAGAGAGAAATTAGTCAAAACACTAAATTAGCTGTATACAAGACTGTGTTCAAACCAGTTTTAATTTATAGATCTGATAGCTGGGTTAGAATTAAAACACTTGACCATAGACTAGAGACTGCAGATATGAGAGTCCTGAGAAAGATTAGGAGAGTGAACAGATGGCATCAATGGCAATATCATATTAAAAAAGAGGATATTAGGAAAGAACTTGGCATTGTTAGCATTCACAAATGTGTTAGCAGAGCTAATCTCGGGGGGGGGGGGGTATGGGTCACTTAAACAGAATGGGCGAGGAAAGATTAGCAAAACAAGTGTTCTCTGCCAGGTTGGCAGGAAAAAGATCCAGAGGAAGACATATAGGTAGGTTGATACGGTAAAAAGTGCCTTAGAAGGTAGAAATATAAGATCTGACAATGTTGAAGCTTTGACAGGTAACAGATAGATTTGGAGGAAAATTGTAGATATGAAGTGAGTAATGATGTAAATTTTTCATGTAGTACTATCATATGCTGTACACCCCTTGAGGGTAAATGTCAGGAATTTGATGATGATGATGTTTTTAAAATAGTGAGGAAAACACAATGAATTCTGGTAATGATGCACAGGAACAGGACACTGACTTGTAGAAGTAAGAATAATCTACTTCATTCATATAAGGTCTTGATTAGACTAAGGGCAAAGAGGTAATGGAAAGCATCCAGAGACAATTGACTAAGGTAGTTTCTGGTCTCTTGAATGTTGAGAAGAAGCAATTTACAGTCTAGTGAATTGGAGGATGAGGAGGCATGACATTATAAAGATTTTTAAGTTGGTAAGGCATTCTTATCAAATTAATGTTGAAGGCATTTTTCATAGAATGATGAGAGATGGGGGAAAAAGAGGTCATCACTGGAAGCTGTATAAAGAGAGTATGAGCAAAGAAGTAAGAAGCAGGTTTTTTTTGAAAGGAGAATGGGTAATGATTGGAATGCACTGCCTCAGAGTGTGGTGTTTGCAGAGAATGTCAATATATTTAAGGTGTGTTACGATGAACTGTATGATATGTATGATGGGGGCTCCCACAGTGAGTCTTTGACTTCATTGGTATCATAACACATCTTAAATATATTTAAGGTGTGTGTTATTTCTTAGTCTACCTCCAAGAAAAAACCTGGGGGTAGACCAAGAACTATTATTATTATTATCTCAGCCTACCTCCAGGTTTTTTCCTGCCATCCTGGCAAGAAATACCCGTTTTGCTAATCTTCCATTCTTAGTGAGCATACAAATGACCATACCCACCTGACATTACCTCTGTTCACACATTCCTGAATGCTAACTATGTCAGGTTCTTTTTTAATATCCTCATTTTTAACAGTATTCTGTGATTCATGCCATCTGTGGTTCCAGCCTTTGATAAGTGTTTTATTTGTAACTCAGCACCAGATTAAAACTGATTAAAATTAAAGTAAAAATTAAATTAAAGTTAAAACTGGTTTGAACACTAACTTGTGTAACTAGTTTAGTGTTTCAGCTAAGCTTTTTTCTTATTCCATATAAATTTAATCAGTACACTTTTTCTACCATATCACATTTGCTCACTCAGTTGTCTAATCATATTTAATTTCCCATCTTCAGTAAAAATAAGCTATCCTCAGTAAAAGGTAGGTTTCGGATGAAATTGATGTTTTCAATATTCCTGCCTATTTTCTTTGTCATTTATTGTTGATTTTCATATGAAACTAAGAGTACCAGTTCTGCAATTTATTTAAGATCATGCAATCCTGTATTGGTTTTATTTAACAGTATAACATCGTCTGCAAAGAAATAAACAGCTGAGTTGAATACAGGAATCTCTCACTCCACACAATTTTGAATAATGTGCTTTTCAAATTAACATTGTATTTTTTGCCAAGAGATGTTTTGTAATTTCAAATGATACACCAAATTTCATATGCAGCTTCAACTCTGGTCTATCATGGTAAAAGATTGAACACATTCGTGCACTATGAGCATAGCAAGCATTATGATTCAAGTCACCATTAAATAAGTGTATGTCAACTAGTTAATAGAATAGAAGCCTACACGGAAGTGGTGTTTGCAACTTCTCAGCACTAAATCGCCCGAAGATAGACTTAAGTTCAAGTCTAGATGCTGACTAGAGGAACATTTTTAGTAACAATGTGTCTAGCTCAGTGGAAGTGGTATTTGCAGTCCTTATTGCTAAACCACCCCAAGGTAGACTTCGAGTTCAAGTCTAGTCGCTGACTAGAGGAACTTTTGCCAGCAAAGGTTGGTCGATTGGTAGAGCCTCTGCTACTAATGGCTCACGCAAAAAGTTAAGCAAGTTGGAGCACAGTTTGTAGTTGGAAGGGGTTAATTGTTCGATGCTGTTGGCACACTCTCCCTCGATGAGTCTTTGGACTCCCTAGAGGTGTCGCATAATAATAATAATAATAATAATAATAATAATAATAATAATAATAAAATGTATACTATCTTATATAAAATTTATTATTATTATTATCATCATCATTAACATCTGACCTCCATGTAGTCAGAGATTTATCATGGAAAGTACACACCATTGCATGCAATGCTCATCCAATGCATTCCACTCACCAACCACTCTCCATGCAAAGAACCCTCTCCTCACCCTTCTGTTCACATACCCTCCTTACACGGTTTCTAGCAATGGCCTCTTGTTCTACCCCACTCCTCGCTCATTCTATGAAAAATCTCTTCCATGTCAACCTGATAACAATCCTTGACTAGCATATATGTTTCAATCATATTCCCACCCACCTCTTCTTCCTATTCATGAGGCTTTGAAACTTACATTCACTCAATCTGTCCTCATACTATAAATTCCAAAGACCACCTTTCTACTCTTGACCCTTTCCAACATATTCGTCGCTCCCATGAAAATTCAGTGACCAAATCCGTGCACAATAATTCATCTGATGCCTCATCAAGGGCTTATACAATGGCATCATAACCTCTTTATTAATGCATGTCAAGGTCCTCTGCATCATTGCCATTATCCGATATGATGTCTTCATAACTTGTGCAATTTTTCCCCTGAACTTCAAGTCCTTGTCTACCACCACTCCCAGATTCCTCATTCCCTCTAATTCTTTTAAAGTTTCCCCACCAAGTGTATACTTTGCATCCCATCATTGCTAACCAAATTTCAAAACCTTAAACTTTTCGACCTTGAACTGATAGTTCCACTTATCTGCCCATTCAAGTGATGAATAGAAGTTCTCCTGCAAAGCCATAACATATGCTTGACTCTGCATTGTTCTTCTCAATTTTGCATCATATGCAAACAGCTGCACATCACTAGTTAAACCCATCCCAATATCATTAACATACAAATCGAACAACAATGATCCCAAAACGGAGGCTCTGGGATACACCACTAACGGCCTTTCTCTTATGGGATACTGCACCCCCCATATACAACTTTCTGATATCTATTTGACAGCCAGTCTCTGATCCAACTCAGAAGTCTGTTATCCAATTCCATCTGTTTCAGTTTATTTAATAGTTTGTCATCTGGGAGCCTATTAAAAGCTTTTCAAAATCCAAGCACATCACTGTTACGCATCTCACATGTTCCAAGGTATTTGTCACCTTGTTAAAGTAATGCATGATCTTCTCTTAACAAACCCATGCTGATAACCACATAATATACTCCTATTTTCAATCCAATTCTGGATCCTACTTCTCACCAATCTCTCTAGTACCTTCACCAGAACTCCAGATATACAGATTGGCCTATAATTTGAAGCCGCAGCCTTATCACCACCTTTATGAAGTGGAACAATTTTACCTTCTTTCCACTCCCTTGGAAACTGTGTTTTTGCAAGACTTTTTATTAAACAGACATGCCAATGCTACTGCCAATTCCCTAGGACATTCCCTGAAGATGATGTGATATGTCATCAGATTCTATCACCTTATTAACATAAAGTTTATTTATTTTTCTCAAATATCTTTTGCACTCACTCACAATTAAGCCGTCCTCTCCTATGTCATCTACACTAAATTCCTCATGATTCCACCCTGATCAAGATGAAACATCCTTATAAATTGATCACTGAATACTTCAATGATGTCTACTGTAGCAGTTACCATTCTACCACTTTCATCCATTAACTTCATCTTACCATGATCATTCTTCCTACTACTTGCCATCTACCACTTTCATCCATTAACTTCATCTTACTATGATCATTCTTCCTACTACTTTCCACATATCTAAAAAATTATCTAGGGTTTTTCTTCACCTGGTCTGCCAATTTCTGTTCATATTCTACTTTTGTTTTCCTTACCAACTGAGTTACTCTTCTGATTTGTTCTTTATGCTCTTCATGAAACTGATTATTACCATTATACATCTTGTACTTCCTCCAAAGTACTTTCTTCTTCCAGATTTCATTCTTAAGCCCCTTATTCCTCCATTTTATATCTACCTTATTCAGCCTTTCGGCTTTCTAAATACATTTCCACTTTGATGCTATTAGTATTTGTTTGTCAGTTCCCAAGCAGCATTTATTTCTTTACTGCTCAATTCCTCATTCCATGCTATAGCTCCAAGCTGTCTCCTAAGCTTGTCGTAATCACCAGCCTTATTTATCCATCCATTTTTTTCCCCCATCCATTCTCTCCACAAACCTTACACTCCGCCATGCATATATATTGCACTCACGGCATTGAATCAGTTTTGAAAAGTCTGTTTCATTAATGCCACTTGATTTTTGTGCCACTTGCCTAGTTACGCTGGCCGATGGTTGCATAGTTGACCTCATGAATACCGCCAGTGTGTTTGTTTAATAAATAATAAATCTAACAATTTAATAAATCACACTAAAAATCATACCGACACTTTGTTCTGAAAAATAAATAGCATTCATGAAATTCATGAAAAATAAATAAAATTCAAGAAATATTGTTGATTATTCCTCAAAAATATAGTTATCTTTTTCAGAGCTCCTTACCAATACTACACAACTTATGGCCCTCTTACATAAGGTAGTAGTTTCAAGCTGAAACTTAAAAAAAAAAAACATTTTATGGATGTTAACCCTAGCCATAATCCCAGCATATAAGTCTGTCAGAATAAGCTGTTACCGCAAAGCATATATAAAGAAAAGAATCAAAACTTGATGTATACAGTGTTGTCAAAATATTTCTCATGAATATACATTTCTTTTATATATACCTATAATAATAAAATGTTTAAATCAATGGAAGGTTTATTAAACCTTCATTTGTTTAATATTTTATTATCTGTTATAGTTACACTGGCTATAAAAATGATAAAAACAACTACATCTTCAAAAATTATGGAAACAACTACCACGTTTGAGTAAAAACTCAGTATAATATACACCAAAATAATCACTCAATGTTTTGACCTTCACATTAAGGTCATTAAGATATACACATTAAGATATACAAAGAAACATGCTGCACTACAATCCACACGATATGCTGAAGTTACATTGATTTGGTCAACTACTGGCCTGAACTCTTGTAAAACAAACAAACAAACAAAAAAAAACCCTCACTACATTAAAGCTACAGCCCTGTTATTATGATATTATTATCTATTATCTATTAGGTTCCTGTCCTATCCTATCATAATTCACACTCACACATAGACCTACACATTTTACTGTGTAGGTATTCGGAACCGAAATCCTATGGAACAGGTTGCTTATTCCTTATTCCTGGAAGTGTCCTATGTCAGTAGAGACATGTGTTCATGGGACCAGTTTGCCTGTTCTGGGGGATGAAAAACCGAAGTTTCGTGGTGAAAAAACCTCCATATGAGACCAGCTAACTCATCTTTAGTCGAAAGAGACAACAGAAAAGTTTCTCAAGTCACTGACAAGAATCAAACCCAGGTCTTTCTGACAAAAGGGCTTCATCTATACTGACTGAGCTACGGAGGTGCTAATCTATTAGGTTACAAAATTAAAATTAAGCTAGAGAGCAACATGTTGACACACACAAAAAAGGCTCAGTGGATGTGGTGTGTGCACTCGTCAGTGCTAAACTACCCGAAGATAGACTTCGAGTTCAAGTCTAGTCACCCACTATAGGAACTTTTATTAAGCATTTTTTTGACCGGTTCCCAAGTTAATCGATCTCTGGCATGGGCACGTGGGTTTTTTCTGCCGGAAACTTGGATGTTTTGTCCCGTAAATTCAAGAAAATTGACCATAGAACCCACACTATTTCAGATATTAAAAATATTGTGTTATGGTTAGGGACCACGAGATGGTGGCACTCCTTTGCCATATATCTTCACTGTGGGCAGCTTACTTAGTTAACCAGTTATCTCTGATTGGCTACCAGTGGAGATTGAACTGCTCACTCAATCTCCAAAAGTTAGATAGGGCTAAAAAGGCCTTGCCTACTCCCTATATAGGAATAAAAAGGCATTAGCTGAATTTTTTTTTTTTTAAATTATTCATTTTTTTGTGTGAACATGTTGCTCGTTAGCTTAATTTAATTTAATTTTGTAACCTAATAGATAATAGGTAATAATAATAACAGGACTCTAGCTTTGATATAGTAAGTTTTTTTTTTCAAAAAAAGGTTAGGCCAGTAGTGTTAATGGTTGACAAAATCAAGGTTACTTCAACATACCATGTAGATTGTAGTGCAGCTTGTTTCTTTTTATATATGTGTATACTCCAGATGATGACATTAATGTGAAAGTCGAAATGTTGAGTGATTATTTTGGTTTATATTAAACTGAAGTTTTACTCTAACATGGTAGTTGTTTCCATAATTTTTGCAGATGTATTCTGATCACGCTGTAAATATGAAGGAAAGGGTAAAAACAAGTACTTAAAAAAAATAGTAAAGATTTTGAAAGCCGATAAGTTAATTTTTTTTCATTTGTTTATTATATTCAATCAGCTGATATTTAAGTTGCAGCACATGGGTTTAGATGTTGGGTTAGTTAATTGGATTCAGGATTGGCTGTGTGATAGGTATCAGAGAGTTGGGGGGGGGGCAGTATCAAGGCGGCAGAAGGTTACAAGTGGGGTCCCACAGGGCTCAGTACTGGGACCTTTATTATTTAACCTTTATATCAATGACATTGTCAAATGGATTACAGGGGGAATATTCGGTTGTTTGCAGATGATGTGAAGCGTTATTAGTAATAGTGCAGATGCAGCAGCCCTGCAAGAAGATTTGAATAAACTAGGCAATGTCAGTTTAATGTAGCAAAATATGCATCCTCGATGGGAGGATGCATATTTGATTGGAGATGCTGTACTGTAGGAAGTAGGGGAAACCAGAGGTCTGGCGGTGATGATTGATAGAAAACTGAAACAGAGGATTGATGCAATACTGAGAAGGATGCTGACCTGCAGAGATAAACCAGTTATCATTCCATTGTATAAGACTCTGATCAGACCACATTTAAATTATTGTTCTCAAATTTGGTCCCCAGGATTTGAAGGGGATAAATTAATTGTGCAAAGAGTACAAAGGGATAACAAAGATGGTTTCAGGACTGTACAATGTTAGTTATGAGGATCAGCTGAGGGAATGTGGACTGCAGAGTTTTGTAGATAGAAGGAGAGGTGATATGATTGAGACTTTTAAACTGTTGAGAGGTGGTTACAGAGTTGACACTTGGTGGAACAGCGAGGAGTGATGACAAGGGGCCATCCATGGAAGTTGCAAAAGGAAGCTGTGAGCAAGAGGGTGAGGAGTGGTTTCTTTGCACCTAGGGTGATTGAACCGTTGAATGCAATGCCTGATAGAGTGGTGAGAGCGAGAACGGTCAATGAGTTCAAGGAGTGGTATGAGTGACTTTGTGTTTCCTAGGAAGGACCTTCCACAATGAGTCTTTTGACTCTCCATGGAGGCCTGAATAGTAATAATAATAATAATAAAAAATAATATGTTTTCACTTGGCATGACATTTTCACAGGCTATATTAACCATGTAAAATGAGAATTTCTGTTTTGCTAATTTGTTATCAGGCCAAATACCACTTTCCTTCATATAGTGATCCATAGAGATGATGAATAACAGTGAAGATAATGTATACCCTTGTCTTCCACAAATTTGACATCAAACCATCTTCCTGTACTTCCTTAATTCTTACTGTTAACTTACAACTCAAATATAGATTATGTATTGTTTAATCTATAAGTAATTCATAAGTCAACAAGTCAATTTAATTATTATTATTACATGACACCTCCAAGAAGAAAGACTCATTGAGGAAGGGCACCTACGCTACAAGTCTCCTTCTCCACTAATTAATCCACCAATTACAACAAATTGCAACTACCATCATCATCTACACCACCATCACCACTAGTATTTTCTAGTATTTTTTGTCTGTAAATTGCATGTGTTCTCAAGGCCAATTTGTCTGTGCAGGATGACAAAGCCAAGTTTGCTGAGGAAAAAAACCTGCTACCACCATATGAGATTGACTAACTCACCTTTAATAAAAAAAAAACAACATATAAAGATTCCTCTTGTCATGAAAATATTTGAACTTAGGCCTTTTCCAATTGAAGGATGCACCATCATTCTTCCAATTGCACTATGGAGACAATTTAAGACAAACAGTCCAGAAATCATTGAATATAACGAGTATCTGTATTTAAGTTTTTTAGATTTGGAAAAGGCATATAACAAAATAGAGAAAATCTGTTCAAAATGCTGCAGTTGTATGGATAGTTCCCATGATTTCTCTTAACTTGTCTTAAAGCGAACATCTGATCATTCTCCAGCTTTCTTACCTTCCACAATTTTTTAGCCTTTTCTGAAATATATACAGTGGTGTAGCTAGAGATTTTGCTGCCCGGGGCGGTCCCCGAGTTTGCCACCCTCTCAACAGAACCAAAAATACTACAAAAAGTCAAAATGACATACAGGGAAATAAATTAAAACAATATATTTATTTTTGAAGTGAAACTTTAATTTCAACATTCTAAAATGTTATTCTTCTTGCTTTTCTGTAGCAAAATTGTCGATGACATTGGTGAAGTCTATTTCATAGTAATGTTGGTAATTCTTAATCAGTTTTATTCAGAAAAACTCCTCTCACAACTAACAACAGTTACAGCAATTGTGAGGAAAATTCACAGTAGTATTGCAATATTTGGCAATGAGTTCTCGAGATTGCATTTTAGAATTAACTGCAAAGTTCAAAAAGGTTCAAAGTGCCCTCTCCGCACCCCTCTAGCTATGCCTCTAAATATATATAAGCATAAATGAAAAATATGTGCACTAGGAACGCTCAGTATAGATTCTCTGAAATTCTCACATTCAATTTTATTTCCTATGTACTATGAGCTCTACTTCAATAATCTAGGATTTGACCCTCTATTCAGTCTTTCTAAATTATGCAGTGCACTGAAGCTGTTATTCTTTCATATTTCTAGTTGAATCTCATCTATTCCAGTTACCTTTCACATTTTAGGTTTTTGATGGTTTTCTCTCCTCATGTACAGATATGCACTTATGACTGCATTCCTTTGTAACATTTTCTACTATTGTTCTTTCACCTCTTGTTTCATTTAGCAATCTTTCAAAGTTATTACTCAAAACATCTAAAAGACCATTATTTTAGATGTCATCTTTATCATTTATGATTCCCTTTTTTATTGTCCTCTTTCCTTTATTTCTAAGCTTTTTTCAATAGCCTCCTGAATATTTTGTCACCTACCTGATTTTTATTATTTACTCTGGACCTCTATGGAGTAAAAAGACTCACTGCAGCAAGACAATTAATTTTAAATATTTATCTTCTATGCTATTACCGTCTGCATGGTTGGCCTAGTGGCTTTGAGCTTTGCAACCATATGCCTGGGGAAGGAGTGTCCTAGGTTCGATTCCCGTTGATGACGTGAGGAGCTTAAGGATCTTCCTCAGCCATAGCCAAGTTAGCCGGTCTTGGGTGTGGACAGCAAGGTTTTGGAGGGGAAGGAGTGTCCTAGGTTCGATTCCCGTTGACAACGTGAGGAGCATAAGGATCTTCCTCAGCCATAGCCAAGTTAGCTGGTCTTGGGCGTGGACAGCAGGGTTTTTTCCCCCAGTTTATCTGGGTTTTTTCATCCTGCAAGCAGGCAAACCAGACCCGTGAACACACAGGTTACAGTCATAAATATATGGCAAGGAAGGAAACGGGAAACCACCTTGCGTCACTATCTCCCTAGTAATCAGCTGCAACCCTCTCAAGAGAAGAAGCCACAGGATGATTAGATGAGATGCTATTACCAATATCTTCCAATGAATTTTTTTTTTTTTTATTTAAATACTTTTATACATGGCATTACTTGCTTATATTTTTCTCTATATTCTCTTAGAGCATATGCTGATTTATTTGCTAGGAACTTTTGACATTCTTCTTTTCCATGATTGCCTCTTTAACTTTCTGAGCCTACCATGCAGTTCTGATTTTTCTGTTCTTGCAAAACAACCTCACCAAATGCCTCTCTGGCTGAATCAATCAATGTTTTTTTCATGTTCTAGTGAATCTCCATGGGGTCTTGTTTTCAAACTTATTTTTTTCTTGAATAACATATGTGTATTTGAGTCTACATAACTCTGAATGCTGCTCAGCTCTGATTTTTTTTAAAAATTTCTTACACACTTTTTTTAATGATATTTATTATTATTATTATATGGATACCTCCATGGATCTGAAAACTCATCAAGGGAGACCCAATCTATCTACACAAGCTATCATACCTGTCTGTGAACCCATTAACAGACAAAACACTCACGACTAACTCTGGCATCCCATTACACTCATTCACAACTCTCCAAGCAAAAAATCTAGTCTCACATCCCTACTAAATGCACCTTTATTCAACTTCCAGGGATGACCTCCTCTGGTTCTGGTTCCTCTAGCCAAGCGCTGAAATATTTCCCCTGCATCTATCCTATAAAATCCTTTAAGCAACTTAAACGTTTCTATCATATCCCCTCATTTTCTCCTATCTATCAACCAACTTCTGCAATCCACATGCCTTCAATCTCATCATAGAGAACATTCCACAGGCCACTCACTATCTTGGTTTCTCACCTCTGAATACTCTCCACAGCTTCTTCATTTAATTTTATTCTGCTTCAAACTCCAAGTTTGGAGCAGGATAAAATTAAATTTCACTTCCTATTACAAATTATCTGTGTACTCTTGTGTCCTGAACCAAAGTGAAGATATCACTATCAATAATAACACAGCTGATGAGACTTTTCTTATTTCTTGTGTCTTCTTTCCATGTGAACTGGTGCACATCTTTATGCAGCAACATGGTATTAGGAATGACTACTCCATGTCCTGAACAGATATCCAACAGGTACTTCATTGGTATTAGCCTTTCTCTTTTTTTTCCCACATTTTTCCCAAAACATTTCTATATGTTTGGTAATCAGTTCTTATTCTGCTTTTAGATCACTAACCCCAACCAACTTTCCCTTTTGCTTTGTGTCAGCTGTCTTCTCTAAACTGCAAAAAATTCTCCCACTTCTTCCTTAGTAGAATCTTCTGTGTGACCATTACAAAGATGTCTTATTGTCCAATTCTCCATTCTGATTATCTTTGTGTTTAGTGTAATATTATGACTACTCATTACTTTTTCTGACTGGGGTATAACACCATGTTTGTTATTTAGAAGGATTTTGCTTATTTTTGATTTCTTTGTTTCAGTGGCATCTTAATTATGCTAACCGGGCACACCTCCAATTCTTCTGCCAGTTCCATTTCTTTTCTGTTGATGCTTCTTATACCGATGGTACCAATCTTCAATTCTTCTTATGTTAATTTGGAGTTTGTTCCAGTAATTCGATTTTCACTATTTGTCATTGTTCCCTGATGAAAATAGCAAGGCATTGTTTAACTAGCAACATCCCAGCATGCATGAATTCCATCATCATATACCATCATGTTATTTTGGTATATGATGATGGAATTCATGCATACACTTTGCAAGCCACTCAAGGGTCATCTTAATCCCAAACTGACAGCCTATTCTCATAGATTCTGTACCCAAGTAGTACTACTAATCAGGTGCGTCACAAGAATGTGAGGATTGGACATTATCTAGATTTGACCCTTGAGTGGCTTGCAAAGTGTATTTTCAAAATTTGATTTTGCTTTCCTCACCACAGTAATCACTCTCCTGGTAAGTTCTTTGCCCTGCTCCATAGTCTGCTCATCACAACTCTTCCAGTACTTGTTCCATATATTTTTTTCTTTTTATGGAATTTTTGCATCAAAGTTCTGTTCATGCATTTATACAGCAATTTATTTTTCCAACCTCTAGGGGAAAAAAGTGTGTTTAGTTTGAACCATGTGATCCTCTGCTAAATAACATTTGTCTCATTAAACTTTTTTTTTATTATTGAAAATTTAAATTTCATTAATTTGTATGTTGTATTCATATAATTCATGTATTCACTATGTTGTATTCATATAATTCATGTATTCACTATGTTGTGTTCATATAACTAAAATACATTTAACAGTTTTTTAAAAAATTGATTCCTTATTTATTATAATGCAAATATTGATACTTTAACAAAACATAACTTTGTTAAGAGTAGCAATTACCTCAGATTATATAACAGAGTGACTGCAGGGATGAATAATGGGAATGGATATACATAATGCTTTTGGATTTTATTAAGGCATTTGACAGGATTCTGTAATGGAGTTTGTTATACATATCCAAAGGGAGGAGTATAGAGAATAGGCTTGTGAAATGGATAGGAGAGTTATGTTGGAGGTTTAATGGATTTTTTTACAACACTCAGAATGAATTAAATTAGAATTTAATACTCCTATATTTCGTCCTAGTCACTAGGACATCTACGGGGATTACAAAAACAATTAATGTAACATGCACACAAAAACTTACAATACTAAGCCCAACCACGTGGGTGACACTGAAGTCCTATCTAGGTGGAGCACCCTCTAAGGGCGGTAGTAGGTTGCCTGGAATGTAAGGTGGGACCTCTGGTGATGAGTGTTTCCCAAATCTTCGGTAGCTTAATGCAACCGTATTTGTTAAGATTTGGTTGGTTTCTGAGAGCTGCTGCTGCTTCTGAGAAAAGTCTCTCTTTCTTGAATTTGCTGTGGTGGAGCATGGTGGTTTTCTTCCATGATACTCTGTGGGTGGTGTCCAAAACATGGTCAGCCAAGCCTGAATGGCCATAGTTGTGTTTAACGATGTACGACTTGTGTTCCTCCAGGTGGATGGATGCTGATCTGCCTGTCTGTCCAAAGTACGTAAGCTTACAGGAACAGGGTACTTTGTAAACTCTAGGCAGAGAGAGAGGGGGGAGCTGATCTTTCGTAGAACGGATAAGGGTAGCAAGTTTGCGGTAGGGCTTGTATGCTGTGTGTAGGTTATACTTTTTAAGTATCTTGGCTATTTTTTCCAAAGTGCCTCGGATGTAGGGTATGGTGATGGCATTTTTAAATTCTTGTTGACGAGAGGGACGGGGAATGGGGGAGGAATTGATTATTTTTTTGATACTGTGTTCACTGTAGCCATTGGAGAGGAAAGTTCTGTGTATGTGGTTAAGCTCATTAGTGAGGGCGGTTCCACTGGAACAAAGATTGTGGGCTCTCTTGGTAAGGGTTTTAATGATGCCATATTGTTGTGAGGGGTGGTGGTGGGAGAGTTTGTGAATGTATCTGCCTGTGTGTGTGGGTTTTCTGTATACAGTGAAGGCAAGTGTATCATTGGGCAGTACACTTGCCTTCACTGTATACAGAAAACCCACACACACAGGCAGATACATTCACAAACTCTCCCACCACCACCCCTCACAACAATATGGCATCATTAAAACCCTTACCAAGAGAGCCCACAATCTTTGTTCCAGTGGAACCGCCCTCACTAATGAGCTTAACCACATACACAGAACTTTCCTCTCCAATGGCTACAGTGAACACAGTATCAAAAAAATAATCAATTCCTCCCCCATTCCCCGTCCCTCTCGTCAACAAGAATTTAAAAATGCCATCACCATACCCTACATCCGAGGCACTTCGGAAAAAATAGCCAAGATACTTAAAAAGTATAACCTACACACAGCATACAAGCCCTACCGCAAACTTGCTACCCTTATCCGTTCTACGAAAGATCAGCTCCCCCCTCTCTCTCTGCCTGGAGTTTACAAAGTACCCTGTTCCTGTAAGCTTACATACTTTGGACAGACAGGCAGATCAGCATCCATCCACCTGGAGGAACACAAGTCGTACATCGTTAAACACAACTATGGCCATTCAGGCTTGGCTGACCATGTTTTGGACACCACCCACAGAGTATCATGGAAGAAAACCACCATGCTCCACCACAGCAAATTCAAGAAAGAGAGACTTTTCTCAGAAGCAGCAGCAGCTCTCAGAAACCAACCAAATCTTAACAAATACGGTTGCATTAAGCTTCCGAAGATTTGGGAAACACTCATCACCAGAGGTCCCACCTTACATTCCAGGCAACCTACTACCGCCCTTAGAGGGTGCTCCACCTAGATAGGACTTTAGTGTCACCCACGTGGTTGGGCTTAGTATTGTAAGTTTTTGTGTGCATGTTACATTAATTGTTTTTGTAATCCCTGTAGATGTCCTAGTGACTAGGATGAAATATAGGAGTATTAAATTCTAATTTAATTCATTCTGAGTGTTGTAAAAAAATCCATTAAACCTCCAACATAATGTCCTCACAGCACTTAAGCCTCTACACAAGGATAGGAGAGTGGCTGACTGACAGGTATCAGAAAGTGATATATGAAGGTGCTAAGTCTAAGAGAAAAGACTGACCACATGTTTAGGCACTTAGGTGATGAAAAAGAACTCATACTGGACATTTAATTGAATGAAAACATCACAAGGAAATGAAAACATTTAGCATCAGAGAGTACAATGTAAATTCTAACAAACAAATCAGAAACACAAAGTTAACCAAATTTAATAAACTTTGTTAAGAGTAGCAATTATCTCAGATTATATAACAGGGTGCCTGCAGGGATGGATAATGGAATGGATTTACATAATGCTTTTGGATTTTATTCTTTTGATTAGTGAAAGTAACCACGATGGTCTTGACATAAGAGAGTGCAAAATATGAGCAAGATTCGGTCAAGAAGAGGTATATGTAGAGCTACAAGGTAGGTGATTATGACAAGCTTAGGAGGAAGTTTGAATCTGTGCATGGCATAAAACACTACAAGGGAAGGATGTTAGTGGTGCATGGGAGTAGTTAAGGGGCATGTAGAGAAAGAAATGTTAAACTGTATGCCTAAGATAAAGAGGGTTAATAGGGTAAGAGTGAGATGGATGAGGGATAAGTAATATCATTAAGCATGAGCTGCAGAAGAAGAAAATGTTGTGGAGGGTATATAAGAAGAAATTGTTGTGGAGGGTATATAAGAAGAAAGGTGACCAGTAAATGCATGAACAGTACAAGGCTCAAACAAGAAAGGTGAATAGCATGGTAAGGAAAGCAAAATAAGATGACTAGAAAATCTAGCTGAGCAGGTAAAAAAAAAATCCCAAAGAGTTCTTTCCCTATGTGGCAAGTTAGAAAAGAATTACTATGGAAGATTAACCTAAATGATGGCTGATGGTAATGAGAAGCAGATAAAATCGTTGAGTTACTGAGTGACCCCATTGCGAGGGTATATCACACAAGTAAGGTTAATGCTATGACATACATGACAGACTTATGTGGGAACATAGGTAGATGAATTAGAAGATCTTAGGATATTGCAGAATCTCATTGTAAATACAGCTGTAGGATTAAATGGGATATCAGCTCATGTTTTGTGAGAATGTGCAAAGGAACTGACAATGCCTCTGACTACACTCTGACAAGTCTCAGATATGGTAGAGTTCCAAGGGAGTGGAAAGAGGGTAAAATAAAATAATAAAAGAGGGTAAAAAAAAAGTTCCAAGACTGCAGTAGCAAATTATAGACCAATCAGTATCTCAGATATGGTGGTAAAAGTATTCAAAATAGTGGTCAAAAAGAGAATTAAAAAATAGGTGGATAAAAATATAACACTGTATGAGAGAAATAAATGAAATAAAAGAGTGGCTTTGTGAAATGTTGGTAATGCCTTAGTAATTTACGAACTTTTATAACAGAGTAACAGGTGAGGTGGATAAAGGAAATGGCTACACAATGATTCTGCTGGATTTTGCAAAATCATTTGACAAAACACCAATTGGAACTCTGTTATGCAAATTAGAAAAATGGGAATGCATATGACACTGGTTATGTGGATAAAATGGTGGCTGCTGGCTAGTGTTTAATGTGGAGAAATGTAAAGTCATGCATTTTGGGATAAATAATTTACAAGCAATGTAGCACATTGATGGAACTGTACTCCAGGAAATAGATGAAGCTAGAGATTTACGGGGTGGTAGACAGAGAGTTAGAGGTCATGTTGGTAAGGTTGCTAAAGTATCTCATAAGATTACTTCACTATTGAAGAACACACTAACAAGTAGAGATAAGGAAGTTGTTATTCCACTTTAAAAGGCCTTGATATTTCCATATGTGTATTACTGTGCTCAGGTCTATTCTCCTGATTTTTTTTGGTGGATGAGGAAGCAGTCGAGAAGATTCAGAGGCAAGCGACCAAGATGGTGGGTGGTCCGTGGAATGTTCTCTAAGAGGATAGTTTGAGGGTGTGTGGATTGCAGAAAGGTGCTTGATAGGAGAAGAGGAGGAGGATATGATAGAAACACTTAAGTTGCTTAAGGGGTTTTCTAGGATTAATGCAGTGGAAATGTTTCAGCTCTTGGGCTAGAGGGGCCAGAACAAGTGGTCATTCCTAAAGGATTAAATTAAATTTATTATAGTCATCCCTAAAAGTTGAATAAAAGTGTGGTTAGTTATTACTCTCAAATTTTTAATGTAGTCTTCTGAATTTTATAATAACATGTGGAAGAGAGGAGATATGACATAAAAATGGCTTGATAAGGAGATCATGCATTATAGACTACAATCAAAGTTTGAGTGATTTTACAGGTTGGAAGAAAAATAAGTAAGAGTGTTGTTAAGTTAATACGCTTCTTCTCATGATGTGTGTGTGGAGGGGGAGTGTGGGGAATGCTACAAGACGTTCTGGGTGCATCTTTGATGAATGTTTTTTAAAGAAAGCTACAGTAGGTATTTGAGCATTACATAACCTCATTGATGAGTCCTTGACTGCATGGAGTCTGCATAATAATAATAATAAGGATTAATATTTTAAATTTCAAGAGCTTACCCTAGGACAATTTTCAGGAAGAGATGGGCATTCAGGACTAGTATAGATTGTACGGATATCTGCTCCTTCACGAACACACTGTGCAGTGTAGCAGTGATGAGTAGTAGAGTTCCACTTTTGTCCCACAGCATACAACTCTCCAACATCTTCACACTTATCTGGTCGGCATATGCCACAACATTGTCCAAGTTTTTTAGATGGTGGGATATATTCTGAAGTCTGCAATTATTTTTTAAAATTCATGTTAAAGTTAATAAATAAGGTATGTGTGTGTGTGTGTGTATGTATGCATATATATATATATATATATATATGCATACATACAATAGCACATAGATTTTTTTTTCATTTGTCACATAATCATGTTACAGGGTCCCCCCCCAAAGGGAACCTGTAACCTCTAGAGAACGTGTCCACTAGGTGGAAGATAAGGGAGGCACCGAGATATGGTGGGGTGGTATGAATATATTGAATAAGGACTCATGGACTAACAGGGCCATACGGGGCTATCATCTTGATATTAAGGAAAGTGGCACTCTCATGGTCAAGTCAGTTCATCAAACAACAAATTAATAAATGGCAAATCTTATTAAAGGCAATTCATCGAAAAAACAATTTGCTAAAAATGTTTTGATGAATTCTTTCATAATTCATCAAAAAGTCATTTTTCTTGCAAAACTGTTTAAAAGTGTTTGGTAATAATACCTAATATTATTCAAGAAACAAACAACATGTGGAAATGGTCATTAAAATGTAATAATTATTTTTTTGCATTTTAGAACATTTTATGTAAGTGTACATACTGCTTCATTATGGATAGCAATTTATCTGTAAAAAACAAATTTCATTCTACTAAATTTTGTCACAATAACACTAGTCAGACTGAAATTAAAATTAAAATTTCACAGTGATATTAGCAATTCCGGCCAGAGCGGAATTGCTAATATCACTGTGAAACTTCTTTTCGAAAAAGTTATGATAAGAGTGATCCATTTAGAACTAAAACTGAACCGTGCAGACAACTTCTTGTACTGAATTCCGCTAAGTCAGAGAGTTATTGTAATACATAATTTGGACACGTTGTTTCTTTGTAGCCCTAATATAGCTTACTGAAAACTGAAATGGTTCGAGATTTTCTTGTAAAAGTTTCAAATTGCGAATCTGAGTAAAATTCATCCCATAATAATTGCTGTATGGATGTTGCATATTACTACTAGTAACAATAATAATAATGAAGCCTGCATAGTTGGAATCACATATATGATGCAGATAATTTTTATCAGTCCTGTTCAGCAGAAGGTAAGTTAGTAGGCCTAATACGGAGATGGCCGGGCTTTTCCACCTAAACAGGCAAATCAGTCCGATGAACAGACATATATACAGACATGAAACAGTTATCGGACAAGAAAGACAATAAGAAAACTTATTCTATAAGAATAATTATAGAACCATATTGTTTTATAATTATTCTCTATTAAAGTAGCATTGCTATCTCACCAATTATTAGGTTGAGGAGGATGAGGGGGGAAATAGCATTAATCATTATTATTATTACTTCTCCCATCTATGTGTTAGATCTACTGGCCTGTTACAGAGCTATCTTAAGCCCTTCTAAGTCATACCTGTCCCAAGGATAAGGTGACTAGTCCTATGCCTACCGGTATATTCTATGGTTGTAGCTGTGTGTGTTCACTGGGCCAGTTTGCCTGCTTGTGGAAGGAAAAGCTCCAGATAAACTTGGGAGAAAAACCCCGATGTCCACATCCAAGACTGGCTAACTTGGCCATATCTGAGAAAGATCCTTAAGCTCCTCACATCAGCGACGGGAATAGAACCCAGAACATTCCTTTCCCAGGCATATAGTTGCAAAGCACTTAGCCACTAGGCTAACCGCACAGACATTATTATTATTACTAATAATCTACTAATCCCGTGTGGGGGACACCTGTAGCCCCCCATTGGGCGCGTCCCCTGGTGGCGGATCGGGGAATGCTCGTCATAGGTTACTGTGAAGGGTAGGAGGGAAATAAAATACCTCCCGCGGACCAATGGGATAGCACTTCCCTCATAGGCCGGTCTGGGGGCCTCGAAGGTGGCAGCCCCACCACCAGACTCGGGTGCTGAAGGCTAATCCCCTGCACACCTTAAAATTTCACTCATTAAAAGAAATAACAAAGAGATAGCCGAACTGCCTAAATGGTTAACGACAAAGCGAGGAAAAAGGTACATGAGATATGGAACATGGAACATTAAAAGTCTACATGGAAAAGAAAACGAATTAATTGATGAATTTAAAAAATCAAGATTGGATTTGCTAGCAGTCACAGAAACAAAAAAGAAAGGTCAAGGTTGCCAGAAAATGAAAGATGGGTGTATATACTTTTCTATTTAGGGGTAAACCCAAGAGAATGGGGAAAACAAGGGGTAGCTTGCATAATTAAACCAGATCTCAAAGAATATATTACTAAATGGCAACTAATAAACGAAAGGTTGTTGACAATCACTATAGATTTTAAATCAGACAACCAAGTATTCACTGTAATTGTTGCATATGGTCCAAACGATAATGCCAATAAAGAAATTAAAGATGAATTCTTCGACCACTTACAAAAAACAATTGAAGAAGTTCAAGGGCATATCATACTACTAGGAGACCTTAATGGCCAGGTAGGGAATCAAGTAGCTGAAGAAACGAAACAAGTGTTGGGATCACAAGGAGAAATAACCCGGAATAATAATGGAGAAAGAATAATAAATCTTTGCCTTACAAATAATTTAGTGATAGCGAATACTGTGCTTAAGCATAAAGAAATCCATAAGTTTACCAGGGAAGAGCCCAATAGAAACGAAAAATCTATAATCAACTACGCCATCATAAGCAGATCGTACTGGAAGTATACAAAAAATGCAAGATTCTACAGAGGTCCTGAAATAGGCAGTGACCACTACTTATTAGTACTGGAAACAATCCATAAAATAAAAGTTGAAAAATGTAGAAAAAGTAGCAAGGAAATAAATGTTAAGATAAAGAACTACAAACTAAAGAAAGAAGAAACAGCCATTGAGTATAAAAGTAAAATAGAAGAGAAGATGAAAGAAGTAGAAAAAGAGATATATGAAGACCAAGATGTAGAAAATCTATGGTACAGGTTCAAAACACTTCTTCTAGAAACAAGCAAAAAAATTTGTGGTGTATAATTAAATAATAAACAGAAGAAACATAAAACACCCTGGTGGACTGAAGAACTAAAAGAAGAAATTAAAAAAAAAGAAAAAGAAAAAGCAATTATGGAAGAGATATATAACATCAAAGCTGCAGGTTGATAGAGAACTATACAACAACCAAAGAAATAAAGTTAAAACCTTAGTGAAAGCAGAGAAAAGAAAATGCTGGGAAGACTTCGGACATACATCAGGCACATGTATGGAGACTCGTCAGTATGAGGTGTGTTAGTAGAGGATTTGACAAAATCATACCAACCTGGTGCGACCATAAAGGACGTAACTGCGTCTATTAGAGAGCAAAAGGAAAGGGTGAAAGAAATGATTGTTGTGGCAGGTACGAATGATTTGAAAGGAGATAAAATGGAAATGATAGAAGACCTGAATGAATTGTTTGAGGTAGCAAAAGAAAAGAGTGAGAGAGTTAGAATGATTAGTCTTTTGCCACGGTATGACAGTGAAATGTTTAAAAGGAGGGCTATAATTGCAAATGACTTTATGCGTGGGTTATGTATGACGAGTGGTGTGGAATTTGTGGATGTGTGGAGTGAGTTTGATGGGCGAAAGGATCTATATAAGATGGATGGCTTGCATTTGAATGGTTACGGTGTAAAAAGACTTGAGAAAGTGTTGCTGAATGTAGTGGATGTGCAAATTCAAGGAAACTAGATTTGTTAGGGGGGGGGAGTAGAGATACAGTCCTTATGGAGGCAGTTGAATGTAAGAATGAATATAATATGTCAGAGCAAATAAAGACAACAAATCTGAGTGGGATAGTTAATATAAGGCATCAAGGTAGGGTTGGGGCTAATGGGGGTCTTAAATTCATGTACACTAATACTAGGAGTATTAGGAACAAGAAGGAAGAGTTTTTGGCCATGGTTGGCACTTCCAGACCACAGGTTATAGGTATTAGTGAAACATGGCTGACTGTAGATGATATAACTAGTGGGATTGAATGTGATGGGTATAGTGTGTTCAGGAATGACAGAGAGAATAAAATGGGGGGAGGAGTATTGTTGATGATAGCTGATGAGCTCCAGCCAAGGAGAATAGAAGTTGAATTGCAGGATAGAGAAAAGAGCACATTTGAGGCCATTTGGTGTGAGATTGTGGCTAGCAGAACTAAATATACAATTGGGTGCTGCTATAGACCAGGTGATGGAAAAGATGGTGGTGACAGTATGCACAAGCAAATAGAAGAAATGGGTGGAAGGAGGGTGATTATTATGGGAGATTTCAACTATGGTCGCATTGATTGGAGTGAGGAGAGGACACATGGGAGGAAGGAACTGGATTTTATGCGGTTATTAAGGGATAACTATCTGCGACAGCATGTAATGGAATATAGTAGGGGTCAGAGAGTACTTGACCTAGTAATTACATCTGAGGATTTGGCTGTAACAAATATGACCACATTGCCACCAATCGGTGAGAGTGATCATAGGGTCTTAACTTGGGAGGTGGCTAAAGGTGTAGAATTTTCAATTAAGACAGGGTACATGTGGAATTATCGGGCTGGAAAGTATGACAAGCTTAGGAGTTTGATTGGTTCAGTGCCATGGCATGTACAACTGCAAGGACTAGAAGTTGATAGTGCATGGGAGGTAGTTAAGAAGTGCTTGCAAGAAGCAATGGCTGACTGTATACCTAGAGTCCGAATAATAAATCAAGTAGGGGTTAAATGGATGAATAACACCATTAAGCTTGAGTTGCAAAAAAAGAAACAACTATGGAGGGAATTTAAGGAGAAGGGTGACCGGCAGACACATGAACGGTATAAAGCACAGGCCAGAAGGGTGACGAGTGTGGTAAGAAAAGCAAAAAAGGATTACGAAAGAACATTGGCCATGCAGGCTAAAGAGAATCCTAAACAGTTTTTTAGATATGTAGCAAGTAAAAGGAAAAATGTACATGGCAGATTGATTTTAAAGAATGCCGATGGTAGGGAGGTAACTGAATCAGTTGAGATAGTTGAGTTACTGAGTGAGCACTTTGCAAAAGTATATCATCCAGGTGGTGACATTGCAGAAACGAATAAACCAGTAGATTATACGGGAATTGTGGTTAATGAAGTGGAGGTGAGTAGTCTATTGCATAACCTCAATGTCAATACATCTGTGGGATTGGATGGTATACCAGCTCGTGTTGTACGAGAAGCAGCTAAAGAATTGTCAGTACCCTTGACCATTTTGTTTAATTTGAGTCTCGGGTCTGGGTTAGTCCCGAGCGGGTGGAAAGAGGGGAAAATAGTTCCACTGCATAAAGGTGGTTCCAAGACTGCTGTAGTAAATTACCGACTGATTAGCATATCAGGAATCATTGTCAAGGTTTTAGAGAAAATAGTCAAGAGGAAAATACAAGATTGGATAGAAGAAAATGGGATACTGTATCGGGGACAGCATGGTTTTGTGAAGGGTAGGTCATGCCTCAGTAACTTGCTCACGTATTATAACACAGTGACGGCTGAACTGGATAAGGGTAATGGGTTTACGGTGATTCTACTGGACCTTGCCAAGGCCTTTGACAGGATTCCACATGGAATTCTAATCAGTAAATTGCAGCATATGGGAATGGACATAGGGTTGGTGAGATGGGTAGGAGGGTGGTTGACGGAGAGATATCAGAGAGTGGTTTACTCGGGAGTAGAGTCCACAAGACAGCCTGTGACTAGTGGTGTGCCACAAGGATCTGTTCTTGGACCACTGCTGTTTAATTTGTTCATAAATGATATAGGAAATGATCTGAGAGGAACAGTTCATTTTTTTGCGGATGATGCGAAGTTGGGTAGGGCAATAGTGAATGCAGATGACGTCAAAATTTTGCAGGATGATTTGGATAGATTGGAGGTCTGGGCTAAGGAGAATGGATGTCAGTTTAATGTGGCAAAATGTAAGGTTATGCATTTTGGGGTGAAAAGATTGGCGGCAGTTTACTGCATTGGTGGAACCGTGCTCCAGGAAATTGATGAGGCACGAGATTTAGGAGTGTTGGTAGATAAGGAATTGAAATTTAGGGGACACATTGCAAAATTGACCAAAACAGCTCATCAAATCACTTGGTTGCTGAAGAATACGATGACAAGCAGAGACAAGCAGGTTATTGTTCCTCTGTATCGAGCCTTGATAAGACCCCATCTAGACTAATGTGCTCAGATTTGGTCACCTAGGTTTCTTCTTGATGGGGAGGAGGTGGAGAGGATCCAGAGGCGAGTGACCAAGATGATAGCAGGTCTGTGGAATGAACCGTATGAGAACAGGTTGAGGATTTGTGGGTTGCAAAAATTGGTTGATAGGCGGAGGAGGGGAGATATGATTGAGACATTCAAATTACTGAAGGGTTTCTATAAAATTGATTCAGAAGATATTTTTGAGAACAGGGCTGGTTGTGGGAGGACTAGGGGACATCCATGGAAACTGGGCAAAAGTGTGGTTAGTAAAGGTGTTAGAGCTGGGTTCTTTACTTTTAGAGTAGTATATGAGTGGAATGTGCTCCCTGAGTCTGTGGTGGATGCTGTGACAGTGAATGAGTTTAAGGCGAGGTATGATAGATACTGTATGAATGTCAAATAGTTGTGATGAATATGATTTGGGGCCTCCCTCGATGAGTCCAATGACTCCCTGGAGTTGCCCGTAATAATAGTAATAATAGTAATACTTTAGAACAAAATTTTAAAGGAAACCAAATACTCTTCTATAATGTTTTAAGAAGAATGAGGTCAGAGAAAGAATGCCCCATAAAGTTTATCAAAAATAAGGATGGAAAGTTACTCACAAATTCCGAAGACATCATGGAAAGATGGAAACAGTACTTTCAAGAATTATTGGAAGATGCAGGACATGGAAAAAACAGAACCCTAAGAGCAAGACACACAAGCAAAATAGAAGATCAGAGTGAAGAAATTCATGCAAATGAACTGTTAGCAGCAATAAATAAAATAAAACTGGGCAAATCAGCAGGCCATGACCAAATAACACCAGAAATGGTAAAGAATTTAGAAACGAAAGCCATAAAATTTCTTTTACACCTATTCAATGTTGTATGGAAAAAGAAAATTATTCCCAAAGACTGGGAAGTAGCTATAATAATCCCCATATTTAAGAAAGGAGACAACCACAAATGTGAAAACTATAGAGGAATTTCGCTTTTAAGCGTTCCAGGAAAATTATATACCCGCATTTTAGAAGCAAGGCTTAGGAATCAAATAGAGGACACATGCTGGATGAAATGCAATATGGTTTTCGAAAAAATAGAAGCACACAGGATCTTATCTTCAGTCTTAGACAAATATCAGAGAAAACATTGGAATATGGAAAAGAACTACATTCATGTTTCATAGATTTCGAAAAGGCCTTTGACCGAGTTCCCAGACACTTAATATGGCAAACATTAAAGAAAAACAAGATACAAGATAACTTCATAGCAGCCATACAAAGCCTCTACAAAAGTAATAGAAATTATGTAAGAACCTGTAATAATAGATCAAAAGAATTTGAAACAAATGTAGGAGTGAGGCAAGGCTGTATCCTCAGCCCTCTTCTCTTCATCGTAGTAATGGATGAAATTTTAAAGGCATGCCAAACAAAAACAAAAAAGTTCCACTTAGGATACAGGAAACTGAAAGAAACTAGGATTTCACATATGGCTTTTGCAGATGATGTAGTGATTCTAGCAAATACAGCTGAAGATCTGCAGTACAATATCAACATTTGGCATGAAGAAACAAAGAAAAGGAATATGACCATAAATATAAATAAAACTAAAACAATGATCATATCTAGAATAAACAAAAACACACAATAAAAATAGAGAATCACCAACTGGAACAAGTCCACTCCTTTAAATACTTGGGATCATATATACAAGAAGATGGTAGACTAGACACAGAAATTAACAACAGGATAAGAGGGGGAACAAAGCTATCCTATGCAATGAAAGGCCCACTCCTAGATAAGAAAGAAGTCACCCAAAATACCAAAATGGCAGTGTACCGTTCAGTGTTTCTACCAACATTAACATACAGTTGTGAGTCTAGGTGTTTAACAACAGCAAACACAAATAAACTACAATCAAATGAAATGAAATATCTCAGGAAAGTGGCACAAAAATACACAACTAGACCGAATAAGAAATCAAACCATAAGAGACAGCCTTCAAGTTGCACCTCTGAATCAATTCATAACACAAGCCCAAATGAGATGGTTTGGACATCTCAATCGAATGGAAGAAGGAAGAATAGCAAAAACTGTATACGAAAGCCAGAAAATAGGAAAAAGCAACATAGGCAGACCCAGGAAAGGTTGGCAAAAGGAAATTAAAGAAAAATTGGAAAAGAAGGGAATTAATTGGAAAGAAGCAAAACAACAAACCTTGGACAGGACGACATGGAAATCTTTGGCAAAATCTCGACGCTTAAAAGCATAAGAGATCATAGACGAAGAAGAAGAATCTACTAATATTTTTATATTATTATTATTATTATCAATAATAATGATGATGATGCATGCACTACTACTTCTTCTGCAGCTTCTCTCACTTAAGTGGGGTCACTGTTGATAATGAGTCTCCTCCACACCTTAATGTCTTGGACTGTCACCACATCCAAGTTCTTCATCTTCAAGTTCTCTTCTACCAGCTCCCTCCATCTCTTCTTTGGCTGCCCATGCTTCCGCTTTCCTTGTGCATCCATCTGCATGACCCTTCTTCTCAATATTCGTTCTCCCTCCTCATCACATGACCAAACCATCTCAACCTTGCCTCCTGTATTTTCGCTCCTAAGTTCATAACATTCACTGTTCCCCTGTGAATAGTCATTTCTCAGACGATCCTTTCTGGTCACACTGCACATCCACCTAATCATTCTCATCTCTGCTACTTCCATCCTGCTGTTGTTATTTTTCCTCAGGGCCACAGTTTCTATTGCATATGTCATAGCTGGCCTCACTACTGTCCTATAGATTTTGCCTTTCAGATTGATCGACACCCTCTTATCGCATAACAGTCCAGCCATCTCCCTCCAATTCCTCCAACCCGCTTGTATCCTGCCTCCCACTTCCTTCTCAGCTCCTCTATCTTCTTCCACTGTTGAACCTAAGTATCTAAAGTCTCTCACCTTCCTGATGACATTTCCTTCCAGCTCCAGATCTGTTTCCTGTCCGCCGCCCACTATTCAACACATATACTCTGTCTTACTTCTGCTCAGTCTCATACCTCTCTCTTCCAGTACTTTTTTCCATCTTTCCAGTTTAGTTCCCGCTTCTTCTCTTGAATCTGCACACAGCAAGATGTCATCTGCATACAACATTGTCTAAGGCGCATCTTCTCTCACCTTCTCTGTTACCACCTCCATCACAATATTAAACAGAAATGGACTTAATGCTGACCCTTGATGCAAGCCAACTGTTACTTGAAAACTTTCTGTTTGTCCCAGACAGGTCCGAACACTTGTCTTCACATTTCTCTACATTTCCCACACCAACCTGACATATTTCTCAGGAACCGTCTTCTCTCTCAGACACTTCCAGACTTCTTGCCTTGGCACGCTATTGTATGCTTTCTCCAGATCAATAAATGCCAGATGTAGCTCCCTTTGTTTTCTCGATACTTTTCCATCATCTGCCATAACCCAAAGATAGCATCTGTTGTTGATCTACCAGGCATGAAGCCAAATTGTTCCTTTGCAATCTCCACCTCCTTCCCCAATCTTCCATCAAGAACCCTTTTTAGGATTTTCATTGTGTGGGACATCAACTTTATTCCTCTGTAATTTTTACAGTCTTGTGCATCCCCTTTACCCTTGTAGATGGGGACAAGAGTATTCTCCCTCCATTCCTCGGGTATATTTTCCTGTTGGCAAACTTTCATGAACAGGTCCCACAGCAGGTCAATTCCCTCTTCCCCCAGTGCCTTCCATGCCTCCACTGGAATCCTGTCGGGCCAACCGATTTTTCATTCCTCATCGTCTTCATGGCCTCCGTCACTTCCACTCTACTGATGTTCTGCACCATCTCCTCAGAAGGCTCCCCATCTTCTCTGTGAGTCCTTGCATTTTCCTCATTCAAAAGTCCCTCAAAGTATATTTTCCATCTGTTTCTTATGTCCACATCCCTCCATAATACTCTTCCTTCAGCGTCTTTGATCTGCCTCACATGTAAGATGTCCTTTGCTGCTTTATTTCTACATTTTGCTAGCTGGTAAATTTTTCTCTGTCCTTCCTTTGTTTCTAATTGATCATACAGATCTTGATATGCCTTGGCCTTCACCTGTGCCACAACTCTCTTGGCTTCTTGTTTTCTCTCTCTGTACACCTCTCTGTCCTCTTCCACTCTTGACTCATCCCACTTCTGCTTTGCCTTCCTGTTAGCTGTCACTGCCACTT
The DNA here is from genome assembly GCF_054136105.1 of Typopeltis vanoorti. Taxonomy (NCBI): domain Eukaryota; kingdom Metazoa; phylum Arthropoda; class Arachnida; order Uropygi; family Thelyphonidae; genus Typopeltis; species Typopeltis vanoorti. The sequence goes on along the minus strand of NC_143549.1, from coordinate 12,090,471 downwards.
GTACATTATCATTCCACCACCAACCCTCCTTCTGCTCGCTAATCTTTCCACATGTCTCACCAAGTACCTCGATTGCATAACTCAGGATTACTTTTGAATTATGTTTCCACCAATCTTGTACACTTTCCAGTCCATCCGGAATCCTCTCTAACACCATCTCCCTAAAATGATTCCTCACACTCTCCTCTTTTAAGCAAAATCACTTAATTGTCTTCATCCCATGGCATCCAGAGATTTTTATCTTCGATCTTATTTTAAAGTCTGCGCATAGCAGTCGGTGTTGTTGTGCTACTTGATCTGTTGGAATTACTTTACAATTTGTCACAACCTTCAGATGTTTTCTTCTAGTCAAAACGTAGTCAATTTGTGAACTGTTGTTACCACTCCTAAATGTTATCAAATGTTCTTCCCTCTTGTAGAAAAACGAGTTCACAATTGCCAGATTAAATGCTACTGCAAAGTCCACAACCCTCTCTCCTTCCTGGTTCATCATTCCCACTCCGTGGCCACCATGCACCCTTTCACGTCTCTATTCTGTCTCCCTATGTGTCCGTTCAAGTCTCCTCTGACAATCACCATCTCATTTTCTTCGAGTTCCCTTAATTCTTCATCTAGCACGTTCCAGAACTCATCTTTCTCCTCTGCTGTATTACCAACTTGCTGGGCATATACACATAATACGACCACCCACTCTCCTCCAAGACCCAATTTCATTCGCATGATCCTGTCGTTCCTTCTACCCACTTCCAGTACTTTGCCCTTCATTCTGCCACACCACAATTCCTACACCATTTCTTCCCTCGTTATTCGCTCCAGAGTAGAACAATTTATATCCATCTCCCAGTTCCTTTGCCTTTCCCCCCCTTCCACCTTGTCTCCTGCACACATAAAATGTCTAACTTCCTCTTTCTCATCATATCTGCCACCTCTCTTCCCTTTCCAGTCATGCTTCAAACATTCAGTGTTCCCACTCGCAACATCCTCTCCACCTGCTTGGCTCGCTTCTTTAACCGCACCCGCCCTTGATGCGGTAGCCCTCGTCCACTTCTCGCAGCTGTAGGGCGATGTGGCTGCGCATCACTTAAGGGGTATGCCCCAGCCCGTATATCGTTTTCTCTTTGACTCATATCATAGTTGGAGCTGGCATTGAAGTTTTACGACCGGATGCCCTTCCTGACATCAACCCTCGCCATTTATCCAGGCTTGGGACCAGCAGCTATTGAGGCTAGCTTGTCTCCTTCGGAGGCTGCATAAGACATAATGACTTAGCAAGATAGGAAAGACTCACCCCTAGCCCTCGAATACTCTAATAGCATCAGGGGGAAGGAGCAAGGAGAGGAGAAAGAAGCAAAGAAAGAAGAGGAGGGACCAGTCTACAGAATAATATAACAGATGTATATTACATGAAGTAACGCATGGTCCAGCATCTGGTACCTCTGGTTTGTCATGCCTGTACTCACTAGAGTGAGCCCTTGAGGTTACTACTAGATGTACTACTACTACTACTAATAATAATAATATTAATTTTAATTACTTGATCCTTTGATGTAAAGGTTTCTTAGAATATAATAATAAAATATATAAGAATTCAGAGTAAAAATATTGGAAAACTTGAAAAAAAAACATCATTCCTGTAGATTTTTCAGTCATTTTCAGATAATAACAATAATGTTTCCCTTATATACTCCTGTTTCTGTTATTCTTGAATGACAAGAAGTGCCATATGCCCTATCTCACAAAGGTCCTCGTAGGTAAGTAATTGCAGTTAATAACAGGAAGCTAAGAATACTAATTAAGATATACGTGTGTACATTTCTGGGTTTTGAGGAGGTGATCGATGCAGTTGTTAAAAAAATAATAATAATAAGTCAAAATATTCTCTCAGAAAATAAGAAAACAGGAAAGATGAATAAGGAATCAAAAAAAAAAAAAACTTACGAAGCTTTTTGTTCATCTATTGTTATATTTAAAAGCAGTTTTAGATATGTTGGAAGTCACATTTGAACCTCTGAAGATTCAAATGCTCTGCCAATGGTCGGCAAACCACAGAAAACATAGTGCTAAAGGAAAATGGGAATGGGTTGAGCTGTTTTGAATTTTTTTATATTTTTTTTTATGTTGGTCCCATACACAGGAGGTTAGTTGGTCAACCTATAGTACATTAGTACCACATATGGGTGGTTGGGAAAGGAGAAATTTGTTTACATTTGATTTGAATGACTTTAAATTGTATTCCTTGGGAAACACAGCAGATGGGAGACTGTTCCACAGTGCAGCAGTTTTAGGGATGAAGGAAGAGGAAAAGAAACTTGTTCTGTTTATTTCTAGGTGAACTGTGAAGGGATGTTGCGCAGCAGCTGTACATATTCCAATGAGTTTAGTACTGAGGGGAGGACTTATTGATGATATTTCTGATGAGCATTTCCCATGGAAATATTTGTAGAATATACATACTGCAGAGACCATACATCTTTGTGAAAGAGGGGGGGAGGAGTTGGTAATGGATGAATCATTGATAAGTCTAATTGCTCTCCTCTGTATTGAGTTGAGCATTTTGAGAGAGCTTTTTGGGGCCCCACCCCAAAAAATAGTTGGGCGGATTTGTGACTTGTATTGCGACTTGTATAATGTTACTAGCTGTTCGGGGATGAAGTAACGTCTTGAGCGAAAGAGAAATCCTAGTTTTTTTGAGACTGAGGATGCAATGTTTGAGATATATTTATGCCAGGGGAGGTTTGATGTGAGGGTGATTCCAAGGAGTGAGATCGATTTCAAACTGTCTGGAGATTTGGGTATCATTAAAAAGGATATTGGGAAAAAATGGTTCTTTTTTATGGGAAATAGTACAGAACTGGGTTTTATTGGCACTGAAATTTATGAGGTTATCTGAACCCCATTTGAGGATGGCTTGGAGATTGGATTTGAGGGTCATGGTGGTTGATGTTCTGTAGGTTGAGGTGAGTTGTGTAGGATAAGGCTTTTCAAATGCAAGCAAAGAGTGTAGTGTGCTGTCGTCTGCAGAACTGTTTATTGGGTTGGAGGTCAACTGCAGTAGGTCATTGATATATAGCAGGAAGAGGGTTGGTGAGAGGACAGAACGTTGTGGGACCCCAGCATTAATTGAGTGGTGAGAGGATAGGGAGCCATTCACCATCACATAGAGTATGCGTCCACACAGAAAACTGGCGATCCACCTACAGAAGCCATGGGTCAGACCGAATGATGGTAGTTTGCCTAGTAGGCCTTTGAGCCAGACCTGGTCAAAGGCTTTGGAGATATCTAGTGCAACCACTTGAGATTTGCCAAACCTCGCATAGCTTTTGTCCAGAGATGGGTGACGTAAACCGGATACCTCAATAGAGGTCGAAACCAGTCTGGGCAGTGGCCCTTCCCTTAATGCATAGCAGTATGTATGTCAGCAAGGAGATGTGCTTTGCATTATGGGAGATACTGAGACAAGGAGTGATGAGAGCTTGGTCCACCTTTGCTCAGAGTTGCCTGGTGTTGCACCACCTTACCTCAGTCCTGAAGATATTTTCAGGTGCAAACTTTGTTTGCTTATACTTGAATAAAGGATTAAACTAAATTTATTATAGTTTAACCAAGTGCAAAATAAACTTCCAACATCTTTCTCTAAATCCAGAGTAATTCAATAATAAGGTGATACATCTGTTGGCAACTTATATAGGTAAATATGACCTCTCCTATAGCTTCTGCCATAGTATTTTCACATTTGGGTCTGCCTCCCACTGACGAAACCTCAATAAAGGTCGAAACTGGTCTGGATAGTGGCCCTTCCCTTAATGCACAGCAGTATACATATCTGCAAGGAGATGTGCTTTGCATTATGGCAGATACTGAGACAAGGAGTGATGAGAGCTTGGTCAACCTTTGCTTGGAGTTGCCCGGTGTTGCACTACCTCAGTCCTGAAGATATTTTCAGGTGCAAACTTTGTTTGCTTACAATTGGATAAAGGATTAAACTAAATTTATTATAGTTTAACCAAGTGCAAAATAAACTTCCAACATCTTTCTCTAAATCCAGAGTAATTCAATAATAAGGTGGTACACCTATTGGCAACTTGTATACGTAAATATGACCTCTCCTATTGCTTCTGCCTTAGTATCTCTACGTTTGGGTCTGCCTCCCACTGACGAGACCTCAATAAAGGTCAAAACCAGTTGAAAGCTTGGGTGATGAATGGCAATGCTGTAGCCCGTGAAGTTTTAACTGAAGCTCGGCTGTTGCTGTCACCCAGGGCCTGCGTGATGGGGTAATGAATGGCAATGCTGTAGCCTGTGAAGTTAACTGAGGCATTGCTGTTGCCTTTCCAGATGAGCAAATGAGCGTTTCTGAGTTTCTGATCCTGCGGATCGCATATTATTGGGTGATCCGGGGGATTTTACGAGTTTTTGGAATGGTATCCCCACACTTAAACAATGGGAAACCGGCCTGGGTAGTGGCCCTTCCCTTAATGCATAGCAGTATACATGTCTGCAAGGAAATGTGCTTTGCATTATGGGAGATACTGAGACAAGGAGTGATGAGAGCTTGGTCCACCTTTGCTTGGAGTTGCACCACCTTACATCAGTCCTGGAGATATTTTCAGGTGCAAACTTTGTTTGCTTACACTTGGATAAAGGATTAAACTAAATTTATTATAATATAACCAAGCGCAAAATAAACTTCCAACTTCTTTAAATTTCCTTGTGAAATAGTTTTTTTCAATATAAGACATGTTAGTTTTTTATGCCAGAGTACATTATGGCCAGTGGAAGTTGTGTGGGATGCTAGGCCTGATTTTGTTCTCTCCTTTTTTGCACTTCTTTTTGGTGTTCATGCATACAAATTTCCCCTGATATTCCCATCTGGCCTACGTAGCAGATGCCACAGGAACAATGAATTTCATATACACCTGGTTTTTTTAAATGGTGATGTGGAGGTTTTGGGAAATGTAGAAATCTTGATATTTTTTCTAACGGAAGAAAAGCAACTTTAATGTTATGTTTGCTTAGTAATTTGGCCAATTTGTCTGTAACATTCTTGATGTATGGTTGCTTGATTGTGTTCTTGAAATCTTGCTTTTGTGAGATGCTTGTATGAGGTTGTGTTGAGGATTTTCTTGATTATCTTAGGTTCAAAACCATTTTTTCTGAGGATCTGTGTTAAATAATGTAATTCTTCATTTCTCTTTTTTTCTGTGCTGGAAATATTGTAAGCTCCATTCCTCAAGGTTTTTATTAAATTTATTTTTTACCTGGGGTGGTGATGTGTGGCCATAATAAGAAATCTTCCTGTGTTGGTGAGTTTTCTATAAACGGAGAAAGATAATCTATTATCTTTTTCATTGATTTCTGAACCCAACACTGTATATAGTTCCTTATTAATTTCTCCAAGACCTTAACAACTACTGATGACACAAAAAGTGGCCTAAAATTAGACAGTTCCAGTCTGATACTGGTCTTATGTAATGAATTTTATTAGGATATCAAGAAAAGGAAGTTTTTTATGTTCTTCTTGTTCCAAAGTGAATTTTTTGTTGTTGTGTAGATTATTAAGATAATCTTTAAAAGCAGTGAGTTCCTCTGTTGTTCCTGACCATATGATGAAAATATCGTCTACATAACAAAGCAAAATTTTCAGTTTTTTTTATGATGTTGTTTAATGCATTATTTTCAAAATTTTCCATATATAGGTTAGCTAAAGATGGAGGGGGGGGCACTGCCAGTCCTTCTTTTTTCCCCAAAAATCTGTCTTGATACATGATAAACGTATTTTTATGCAATGCTTATATAGTTCTACAATGTCCAGTGGAAAAAAGTCTTCAAGGAGATTCACTGTTTCATTTCTGGGAACATTTGTAAAGAGGCTCACTACATCAAAACTTGCCAAGATGTCTGAAGGTTCTATGTATATATCCTTTACCTTCTCAATAAAATGTGTACTGTTCTTAATGAATGATTTTGTTTTTCCTATGTGTAGTAAAATCATGTTAGTGAGGTGTTTTGCAAGATTTGAGGTCAGAGAGTCTCTTCCATCCACTATCGGTCTTAAAGGAGTATCTTTCTTATGAATTTTTGGTACTCCATATATCATAGGTACTAATGGATGGGTGTTTTGATTGTAGAGTTCTTTTTAGTTCTCCAGTCCAATTGGATATATTTTTTAATTAGTTTCTTTTGAACTGCTAAACCACAGAAACCTATGCCTACAATTAGTATTTGTTTCATCTGGCTTTTCAATGAAAGTTTGGCTATGGGAAAGGTACCAAAGGAATGGAAGGAAGGTAAGGTAGTGCCATTGCATAAGAGCAGTAGCAGACTGGAAGTGTTTACTTATAGGCCAGATTGTGTGTCATCAGTAGTTGTTAAGGTCTTGGATAAATTAATAAGGGACTATATACAGTATTGGGCAGATGACGGCAATGTTATCTGTGAGAATCAACATTGATTTGTTAAGGGACACTCTTACATAAGTAATATTATTATTATTATTATCAGGCCTCCATAAAGTCAAAAGACCCATCATGGGAGGTCCTTCTTAGGAAACACAAAGTCTATCATACCACTCCTTGAACTCATTCACCATTCTTGCTCTAACCACTCTCAGGCAATGCATTCCACAGTTCAACCAACCTTCATGCAAAGAAACCACTCCTCACCCTCTTGCTCATAGCTTCCTTTCATAACTTCCAGGGATGGCCTCTTGCATTGCTCCTTCCATTCCACCAAGCGAAAGAACTCCCCAATGTCTACCCTGTAACTGCCTCTGTTGAGAGGCAGTTACATGGTAGTCTCGATCATATCACCTCTCCTTCTTCTATCCACCAAACTTTGCAGTCCATATTCCCTCAGCTGATCCACATAATAAACATTGCACAGTCCTGAAACCATCTTTATTATCTGCCTCTGTACTCTTCCCACAGTTAATTTATCACATTCAAATCCTGGGGACCAAATTTGAGAACAATAGTCTAAGTGTAGTCTAACCAGGGTCTTATACAATGAATTATTATTATTATTTTTATTATTATCTGAGACCTCCAGGGAGACAAGGACTCATCGAGGGAGGCTGTAAATTACCCCACCCAGCTATAATACCTTCACTTAAATTCATTTACACTAGATGCACTCACTACCCCAAAGGGAAAATTATTCCAGTCACTCACTCACTGCTCTCTGGGAGAAAAACCTAACTTGACTGAGAACAACCTTAACTTCCATGGATACCCCGGTGTTCTCTCCCCACCCTCCATATAACGAAAAATTTCATCATTTGAAATGCTATAACACCCATTCAAAAGTTTATAGAGCTCTAACATATCACCACTCTTTCTCCTGTTAACCAGAGTCTGCAATCCACATACTTGCAATCTGTCCTTTAATTATAAATCTTTTATCTCTGCAGATCAGTGTCCTTTTCAGTATTGCAGCAATCCTCTGGGTTACCTCCAACACCTTTGCAATATGCTCCCTGAATTTCAGTTTTCTATCAATCTAGTCTTCCTTACTTCCTCCAGTATAGCTCCTGCAATCGAGTATGCATCCTCTCATCGATGGATCCCAAACTTCAAGACTTTACATTTTATTATTATTATTACATAGCACCTCCAAGGAGTCCAAAGGCTCATCAAGGGAGGGCACCTACTCCACAACTCTCCATCTCCACCACTCAATCCACCAACTACAACTACATTCAACATCTGCCATCTATTGCCGTCCACCACCACCACCACTAGTATTTTCACAGACAATCACAAACATCCATGCCCATTGCGATATTCAAACCTGCAGCCTCGAGAGCAGATACACTAACCACTCGGCCAACCAGGCCAGCAATTGTTGCATTAAACCAAGATCCCCCATTCATTTTCCAATCTGTCTAATTTATTCAAATCCTCTTGCAGGGCTGCCACATCTGCACCATTACTAATAACCCTTCCTAGCTTCACATCATCTGCAAACAACTGAATATCCCCTTGCAATCCATTGACATAAAGGTTGAAAAATACAGGTACTAGTACTGAGCCCTGGAACCCCACTTGTAACCTTCTGCATCCTTGATATTGTCCCACCACACACAATTAGCTGTTTGATACCTATTAGACAGCCAATCCTGAATCCATTTGACTAATCCAACATTTAAATCCATGTTCTGCAACTTAAATATCAGGTCATCATGTGGACCCTGTTGAATGCCTCTGCAAAATCCAAAAAAATGGCAGTATATGCCTTTCCCTCATCAACTGCTCTTGTCACTTTATTATAAAAGACAATCATATTGCTAAAGCAAGTGTGACCCCTTAACAAATCCATGTTGACACTCACAAATAACATTACTCTCATCTGCCCAACGCTGTATATAGTCCCTCATTAATTTCTCCAAGACCTTAACAACTACTGATGACACACAAACTGGCCTATAATTAGAAACTTCCAGTCTGCTACCACCCTATTGCAATGTCACTATCTTACTTTCCTTCCATTCCTCGGGTACCTTTCCTGCAGCCAGACTTTTATTGAAGAGCCAGGTCAACGGAGCTGTCAGTTCTTTAGCATATTCTCTCAAAACCTGTGGTGAAATACCATCCAGTCCCACAACCTGACTGATATCTAGAGTACTCAGTATTTGGAACACACTCTCCTCTTGCACCTCTAAACTGTGAACCTGTCCTATCCCTCTAGTATTAAAACCTTCTTCTTCAGGATGAAATACTCCAATAAAGTGCTCATTGAACAACTCCACTATGTTCTCTGCACCAGTCACTCCATTCCCATTTTTATCTTGCAATGTCATTCTTCCACAATCATTTCTCCTCCTTCTGGCCACATTGCTAAAAAATTCCCTAGGATTTTCTTTGGATCTTAGTGCCACATCATGTGAAGAGATTGGTACATCTCTTCTCATATTCCAGTTTTGCCTTCCTCACCATATTAGTCACTTTCCGGCCTGTGTGTTATAATCTTCGTGTATCTGCCATCCGCCCTCTCCTTATATCTCTTCCATAATCCCAGCAGAGTTAATTAAAGTCACAGGGGATAGAGGGATAAGAGTGTTTCATAGATTGATTACAAGGGTATGGGAGACAGGATCATGGCCTAGAGACTAGAAGAAGTCAGTTTTCATACCACTACATAAGAAAGGTGATATGAAGGCATGCAAGAACTACAGAACTATTAGTTTAATATTTCATGCAAGCAAAATTTTATTGAAGATCATGCTAAATAGGATTGGGGCCAAAGTTGAGGCAGAGATGCCAAAGGAACAAGTTGGTTTTAGGAGAGGTAAGGTCAACAGAGATCAGATCCTTTGCCTTAGACAGACCATAGAAATATAAAGAATTCAGACTCCCTCTGGTAATGTGTTTCTTAGACTACTCTAAAGCTTTTCACTGTGTTCAGCATTTGAAACTTTGGGAAGTAATGAAAATAATGGGTTTTCCTCAACACACACTATCAGGTTGATAGCCAACTTGTACAGGATGCAAGAAGCCATGGTAAGAACAGGTATTGGATTGACTGACAGGCTTGAAGTTCGAAAAGGAGTTAGGCAAGGATGTTTACTTTCTCCTCAGTTGTTTGGTATATATGCAGAGGACATCATGCATGAAGCATTGGATGAGCTCAGGACTGGAATTAGGATAGGAGGTAGATTGATCAGTAATCTGAGGTATGCTGATGATACAGTACTCCTTTATAATGATAAGCTGACATGGAAGAACTAGGACTAATTCTTGACAAAGTTAACAAGATCAGTAATAACAGAGGACTTCAACTCAATCCTAGGAAGACAAAGATTATGATTTTCAAAGGAAATATAAACAGAGAAGTTCTTGAGAAAACAAGTGTACCTTAATGGAGAAAGAATTGAGGAAGTCAGCAAGTTTGAGTACCTGGGATCCTTTATTAATGTGATGAATTGCTGTTCAGATGTCAGAAGAAGGTTAGGAATGGCTAAAACAACAGTCAGAGACCTGTATAACTGGAAGGATGGCTCTATCTCCATGGGAATAAAGTTGAGGATTTTGGATGCAGCTGTTTTTCCAACAGCGACTTGTGGATGTGAGACTTTAAACTTGAGACTTGAAAATCAGATAAGAAACGGATATCTGCTTTTAAGATGTGGTGTTAGAGAAGGCTGTTGAGGATATCATATACTGAAAGGCGTACAAATGAATGGGTGTTAGAAAAGATCAGCAGAACTTTAAAGCTCCTTAAGCATATAGGCAGAAGAAAGTTAAAATATTTTGGACACACGGAAAGAATGGAAGGGGGACAGCTCAGAACAGTAATAGAAGGTTAAATTCCTGGAAAAAGAAGAAGGGGTAGACCATCAATGAGATGGATGGACGGATGATGTGTGTATGTGTGTGGAGTGACTGATCTTCAGAGAGTTGAGGCTGCCAGAAAAGCAAATAACAGGACTACATGGCGAGGCCTCGTGTGGCACATCACCGAGCATCGGAGTGACCATACACATCTGTAGATGCCCAGTGAACATATAGATAGATAGATAGATATATATTGCATCATTTAAGTATTTTTGAAAATTTTCCCCATGCACTGTCGATATTCTTCCCATCTACACCTAAGTTGGTCATAATTTCCTGCTTTGTAGTTTAGCTTGTAACTTTTTCTGAATGGAACATTCATAAACTTAGTCACTTCAGTGAGTACCGCATGATCACTGTCACCAACCAGAATAGTTAAATCATTAACTGATACACCCTCTGACATTAGAATCGAATCTAACACTCTTTGACCTCAAGTTTCTTCTGTCACATGCTGAGGAAGTTGTCCTGCAACAGCTCCATAAATTTAGTTTCATTCTTCTCATGAGATTTTATTTCAGTTCAATCAATATTTGGATAATTAAAGTTTCCCATTATGATTACTCTTTTCACACCCATCGTCTCTATTTGGAAGTGCATGAAATATCCATGATGAACTGCATGCTGAATACCTCAACTCCATTAACATCTTTTTACTAGAACATCTTCTTTCTTCCACTTTTCTCATATCAAAACAATGCTGTAGAATTTTTCTTGGCCTGATTAACTAATTTCTGTTCATTTCATATTGTCCTTATCACCCTCTTGGTTGGCTCTTTATTCCTCCTGGAACTGATTATTACTCTTCATTCTATGCTGACTGCTTAAAGCTTTCTTTTTCCAAATTGCATGCTTAATCTCATCATTCATCCATTTTACTCTTATCTTATTAAGGCTCCTTTCTTTGAGGATTACACGGTGATCAGAAAACATTTTGGAAAATTATGGAGACAACTACCATATTTCAGTAAAACTTTAGTTTAATATAAACCAAAATCCACACTCGACGTTTCGACCTTTATATCAAGGTCATCTTCTGGAGCATATATATTATATATAGAGAAACAAGCTGCACTACAATCTACATGGTTTGCTAAAGTTACTGACCAACGTTACAACAATTATTGGCCTCACCTCTGGTAGAAAAAAAAAAAAAACTTACTACATCAACGCTAGTGTCCTATTATTATTATCTATTGGTTGTAACATTACATTGGGCTGAGGAGCAACAAGTCTATACATATATATATAAATTCCAACCAGTTAGTATGGAATGGTTTTCAATACTAGTTGATATATTTCCTACAATTTTCTTTCATGCCAGGTTTTTGTATGGTGTAAAGAGTGGGTACTTTTCTAGTCAATTTGGTGTAAGGTGTGGAGAGCATGATCTGAGAGGCCTGCTTCACCAAAATTGTTATATTTAATGTGTCTTATGTGTTCTTTCTTACGTATAGGGATTGTACGTCCAGTTTCATCAATGTATGGTAAGTTACAGATGCAGTGGATGCAATAGACTCCGGATGTGCTAATGGGAGGAGTTGAATATGTTTTTAAGTTTGGTAGGTGGTTTAAAGGCGGCATTGAGATTATAATGGTGTAAGATTCTGTTGATTTTTTTTCTGATAACCCTTTAATGTATGGGATGGCTATGGTTTTACTGTAATCTAGATTCTTTTTTCATGATGTTTTATGAAGAACTTTATTAATTGTATTTTTGTTATAGACATTATTTATAAATGTGTTTTTAGTTCTTGTTTAAGAGCTTGCTGGTTACAGAAAATTGTTATAGCTCTGTTTTTAAGGGTGTTAATGATTCTGTATTTTTGTGAGGGGTGGTGGTATGAATTAGCATATATGTATTGGCCAGTGTGTGTGGGTTTGCAGTAGACCGTGAAGGACAGACTGCCTGAAGGAAGATGTGTGACCAGTGTATCCAGGAACAGGAGTGAGTTCTGATTTTCAATTTCGATAGTAAATTGTATGCGTTTATGTTGTTTGTTCAGGTGGCTAAGGAATGTGCTTAATGTTTGTCATCCATGTGGCCAGATAATGAATGCATCATCAATGTATCTAAGCCACACTGTAGGTTTTAGAGTAGGAATCAAGAGCACTTTGCTCAAAAGCCTCCATATAGTGGATTTTGGTTTATATTAAACTAAAGTTTCACTGAAACACGGTAGTTGTCTCCATAATTTTCCAAAATGTGTCCTATTAAGCCTTTTTCACCTTTGGAATGCACTTAGACACTGCTGTTATCAAACATCTATTGATTATTTCCCAAACAATATCTATCTCCTTTCCAGCCAATTCCTCTTTCCATGCTATAACCTGCAGTAGTTTTCTAGGTTTATAAATAGGTACTGCATTCACAATCACATCCTCTGATGATATGATCAAATCTAAGACTCTCATGTGTCCTTTGAAGATGGCTGTCTGCCAAGAAATTCATTCTCCATTCAACAACTGATGAAAAGCTTGATACATTTATTTATATGGTTTCAAGAAAAAAAAAAAGATATTCATCAATGAATATTTTAAACTAAGATATTGATACTTACTTTGGGACATTCAGGACATATTGTGTTTTTCCTAACCTTATGAACATCTCCAAATGGTGTAAGCTCACAAATATATGAAACACAGGGATCTGTAGAGTCCTGCCATTCATTTCCAGCCTGTAAAGAAATTATTATTATTGTTATCAGAAATCTCTGAGAGTTAAGGACTCAGCAAGGAAGGCCATACATCACTCAGACTAATTCACACTAGATTTACTTACCACTTCAACAAGCAAATTGTTCCATTCACTCGCTTACTGCTATGAGAGAAAATCTAGCTCTCATCCACTTCTTAACTGCACACAAACTTAAATTTCACAGATGCCTCCATCTGTGAAATTTAAAGGTAGTCTGAAATGTTCTCCTTGACCATAGATGGCAACACTATCGGCAAGATTTTTTTTTTCTAAGTTGGTACATCTGTCATAAGCATTCACATGAAATTGCAAATTATTCTATCAAGTAATTTGTTTTATACAGATGTACGAAACAAAAGTGTTGTCTATATCCCTTGAAATTAATAAAATTGAGTATCATGTAGTTATAAAATTTTCGGTAAAAGAAGATTTAACGGCAAAAAAAATTCATTAGAAGTTCATAAAAGTTTACGGGCACTTTTCTCCTTAGTTTTCAACAATTAAGAAATGGGCTGTCAAGTTTAAACATGGCCGTACTTGAAGATGATCCCCGTGAAGGACGTCCAAAAAGCGTAACAACACCAGACATCAGTGATCAAGTGCACGATATGGTACTGGATGACTGGTGAGTCAAAGTGCATGAAATTGCTGACTATACGCATTTCAAAAGAATGTGTAGGGTATATCTTGCACGAATAATTGCAAATGAAAAAGCTTTGCGCAAGATGGGTGCCGAACATGCTACAACAGATCAAAAACGCACTCGCATGAAAATCTCTGAACACTGCTTGGAGCATTTTAATAAGAATAAAACTGATTTTGTGTGTCGATTTATTACAATGGATGAGACTTGGATTCACCATTACACACCAGAATTCAAAGAGCAGTCAAAACAGTGGACAGAAGCCGGTTGTTCAGCACCAAAGAAGACAAAGTCGGTTCCATCAGCAGGAAAGGTCTTGGCATCGGTAGTTTGGGATGCTAAAGGCATTTTGTTTATTAATTATCTTGAAAAGGGTAAAATAATAACCAGGGAATATTATTCCAATCTTTTAACCAGATTGGGCAAAAAAATTCGTGAGAAAAGACCTGGTTTGCAGAAGAAAAAAAAATCATCTTTCATCAGGACAATGCACCTGCCCACAGAGGTGTTTTGGCAATTGGAAAATTAAGGGATCTGCATTATGAATTGTTGGAACATCCACCCTATTTTCCAAATTTGGCTCCCTCTGACTTCTATCTCTTCCCAAAACTAAAACTCTTCCTCGTTGGTCAGCGTTTTTATTCGAATCAAGAGGTGATTGAAGCTGTAGAGGGGTATTTTGTAGATCTTACTGAGAACCACTACAAGATGGGATTATGGTGCTGGAGCATAGCTGGAATAAATGTATTAGTCTTAAGGGATATTATGTTGAAAAATAAAAATGCTTTTGAAACTATAAATTCATTTTTTCATTGTTAGGCCGAGAACCTTTCAGGCCACCCTTGTAATGAAAACTTTCATGAGCTAATATCCTATTGAGAAGTTTATAGGCATCTGTCATAATCGTCCCCATTTCTCCTAGTTAGGTTAGACTAGTTAGGTGTGCCATACTGGTCATCACATTAAATCTGGTAATTTCTCCCCATATACTATATTCTGATAACCGTCTGATAGCCACCCATTTATCGAATTAAAGACAGCTTCGATTCCAATCTTATATACTCATATTTATTCAACACCATTTCATGTAGTAACCTCTCAAATGCCGTAAAAGTGTCCAACAGTAGCACAGTGTATCAATTCCCTTTATCCAACTTACCTATAATATTATAAAATATCAGAAACTCATCAGACATGATCTCGTTTAGTAAACCTATGTTGTTTCTTACAAAACAGCTCGTCTGTCAACCCATTTCTATATGCAAGTGCTTACAACTTTTTTAAAATCTTCACCCTCACCACTTCAGATACAACAATAGGTCAGTAATTGGACACAGATTTCACATCATACATGAATAACAGGATTCCATACATTCTTTCCGTTCCCATGAAGAGCCGAGAATCAAATTGTAGAAATATGTGAAATATTCTAAACCAGTCCTCATTGCTGAATTCTTATCCAGGATACAAAATGACTCATCTCTTCATCTGGTGTAATGGAAGCAATGTGTGCAATATCACTTCAGAGATAACTATCTTAGGCAGCATGTAAAGGAGGGCATGAAAGAATCAAGTTTCAGATCTGATCATTTCATCAGAGGATATACTTGTGAGTGGGATTTCACACTTTCCTCCAGTTGATGAGAGTGATCATGAAGTGATTACCTGAGTTATGGCTAACAATATGAGGACTTTTGTGATGAAAGGATATTATAATTGCATGACACCTCTAAGGAGTCCAAAGACTCATCAAAGAAGGACATCTGCTATACAACTTTCCAGCTCCACCAACTACACTGAACCGCATCATCTACACTGATGGCATCTACTGCCCATCATTACCAGCACCACTAGTATTTTCACAGACAATCACAAGCATCCATGCCCGTGGTGGATTAGAACTCGCAGCTTTTTGGATGGAGAGCAGATATGCTAACCAAGTCTGGTTGGCAGAGTGGTCAGCGTATGTGGAATTAAAATGAGTGGAATAAGCTGCCAGAGTCTATTGTGGGTGCTATGACGGTGAGTGAGTTCAAGGCAAGGTATGATAGATACTGTGAGAATGTCGTATAGTTGTGTGGACATGATGTTTAGGGCCTCCCTCAATGAGTCTAAGGACTCCCTGAAGTCGCCCGTAGTAGTAGTAGTAGTAGTAGTAATAATAATAATAATAATAATAATAATAATAATAAAAGGCTGGTGATCATGACAAGCTTAGAAGACAGCTTGGAGCTATGGCATGGCATGAGGAGTTGAGTGGTAAGGAAATAAATTCTGCTTAGGAACTGACAAAGAAATACATTACAGCATCAATGTGTGAATATATTCTGAAGGCCAAAAGGCTGAATAAGGTAGATGTGAAATGGATGAATGAAGGGCTTAAGCTTGAAATTTGGAAGAAGAAGAAAGTACTTTGGAGGCAGTTCATGATGAATAATAGTAATAATCAGTTACATGAAGAGTATAAAGTGTGCAAATTGGTCCGGAGTATTGGCGGCAGAAGAAAAGATAAGTTATTAGCTATTTGGTATAGATGAATATAGTGTTTATATATATATATATATATATATATATATATATAATACAGTATTTATTTAGCCTTTATATATAATTACTTTAGTAGCTCCTTGACAGTGAGGAATGATGGAAGATTCAGCTGGAGTTGCAAATGGCGTCGCCAAGTCCTCCGCCATTTTAGAACTCCATTATAAGTAATATAATAAGGGACTTTGTGGCATGCAGTACTTGTGACATGTATGCATCTTGGGAGTTGGATATGTGGCTGGTGAGAGAGGAGGGAGTACGTGTGCACGAAATGAAGGCAATGGGAGGAAATAAATGAAATAGATATATCAATATATATCTATATCTGACCTAGTTGCTCCATGAACAGGAAATGAATATCAGAAGACGAGTAGTGTGATAGGAGAGAATGAAGAAAAAAATATGAATGAGAAAATAATAGTCGATAGTGTGGAAGGCATGAGTGACTGTGAAAGTTTCGGAGATGGTTTTGTTTGGGAGAGTGAATTTTGATTTAGAATGACTGACTTGCAGAGAGAGATAGATGGGCTGAAAGAGGAGATGGAATGTCTCGTGAATGAGACGAGAAGTATGAAAGATGAGAATGGAAGAGATAAATGCAAGACGAATCAGAGTAGGAGAGTGGGAGAGTTTTGGGAAGGATAGGAGAGGAGAAAATGGAAACAGCAGGAGAGAGGGAATGAGAGAAAAGTATGGGAATGCTAGAAGAGGAGCAGTAGAGGAGATGGAATGAGAGAGGTATGGGAATGCTAGAAGAGGAGCAGTAGAGGAGATGGAATGAGGGAGAGGTATGGGAATGCTAGAAGAGGAGCAATAGAGAAGATGGAATGAAAGAGATGTATGGGAATGATAGAAGAGGAAAGAATGGGAATAGTAGAAGAGAGGGAATGAGAGAGAGAGAGTTATGGGAATAACACAAGAGCAGAGAATAGGATAAGTGAAAGAGAGGGAATGAGAGAAAGTTAATGGAGGAGGAGAAAGAGGGAATGGTGACTCAATGATCCATGGTGTGCAAGATAGGATGCATTAGGAGTGTTTGCCTGGAGGAACAATAGAGAATGTGGCTATGGCAATTAAGAGGGGTGAAAGGATGGATGAGATGATTGTGATGGTGGGCACAAATGACTGGAGAGGCAGTGTAAACTGGGTGGCGAGAGATCTGAGATTCTTGCTTGAAGTTGTGCAAAAGAAAACACAGAGGGAAGATTGTGTGTGTGTGTTTCCCAGGTATGATAATGATGATCTGAGCAGAAGAGCAGCAATACTGAATCACATAATAGCCAGAATGTGTGAGAAGAGAGGGTTGGAATACGTGGATGCTTGGAGGGCATTTGAAGACAGAAGGGAACTGTATGCTAGAGACTGCTTGAATTTGAATGAGGAATGATGAAGACATCTGGAAAGATTGTTGTTTTCTGAATGAGTCAGTGTGTCAATACATGGAAACCAGAATTCCCAGGGTGGATGGTAGCAGGTATGGCCTCAGAAGAAAATGGGTGCTTGGGGGAAGGTGGGACGATTTCAGGAAACATTGAGCTGAGGGGGAACAATGATAGGTAAAGAAGCAGTGACATTTTTATGCTCTATACTAATGCCAGGAGTATCCGAAATAAAGGAAATGAATTGGTAGCGCTGATAGCATCAACCTGGCCAAAGATTATTGAGATCTCTGAGATGTGGTTGATGAAGGATGATATAATAACCAGAATTGAAGTGGCAGGGTACAGCATTTTTCGGCAGGATAAGAAAGGAAAACGTGGTGGTGGAGTACTGCTCATGATAAGTGATGACTTATGTCCTCTTATAGTAGAGGCCTTGAAAGGCAGTGACACAAATGGTTTTGAAAGCATATGGTGTGTGGTAGAAGTGGTCAAGACAGGATATTTATTGGGGTGTTGCTATAAACTAGGGAGCACCGAGGGTGGGGACCAGGAGATGTTTAGGCAGTTGAGCTTGGCAAGTGCAAGAAGAATGATTGTTATGGGAGATTTTAACTACAACAGTATAAGCTGGGAAGAGGAAAATGCAAGTAGTAAGAAGGGGACAGAATTTCTGGAATACATGAGGGACAAATGTCTTTGGCAGCATGTAAAGGAGGGAACAAGAGATTAAAGAGTTTTGGATTTGGTCATAGCATCAGAAGAGCTGATAATAAGTGAGATGACATCTCTCCCACCAGTCGGAGAGAGTGACCATGTGGTTTTGACTTGGAAGATGAACAGACATGCAGGTGTATCAAAGAAAAGGGAACGTATGTGGAATTATAAGGCAGGTGATTATAATAGTCTTAGGTATCGACTAAGTGCAGTTCCATGGAGGGCAGAATTGGAAAGACAGGATATCATTAGTGCTTGGGAAATTGTGAAAGAATATTTGTTAGCAGCAATAGTAAGCTGTATTCCATGGGTGAAGAAGCGGACACAATTTGGTGTAAAGTGGATGACAAACAATATCAAACAGGAACTGCAGTTGAAAAAGAGATTATGGAAGATATACAAGGAGAGCGGTGGAGGACAGATACATGGAGAATATAAGACCCAGGCCAGGAGAGTGACCAGAATGGTGTGGAAGGCAAAACTGGAATATGAGAAGAGATTGCCACTAAGATCCAAAGAAAATCCTAGGGAATTTTTTACCTATGTGGCCAGTTGGAGGAGAAACGATTGTAGAAGAATGACATTGCGGGATAAAAATGGGAATAGAGTGACTGATGCAGAGGACATAGTGGAGTTGTTCAATGATCACTTTATTGGAGTATTTCATCCTGGAGGAGGTTTTGATACTAGAGGGATAAGGCAGGATCAGGTTGTAGAGGAGAGTGTGTTCCAAATACTGAATATTCTGGATACCAATAAATCTGTTGGACTGGATGGTATTTCACCACGGGTTCTGAGAGAATGTGCTAAAGAACTGAGAGCTACGTTGACCTGGCTTTTCAATAAAAGTCTAGCTGAAGGAAAGGTACCCAGGAAATGGAAGAAAGGTAAGATAGTGCCACTGCATAAGGGAGGTAGCAGACTGGAAGTGTCTAATTATAGGCCTGTTTGTGTCATCAGTAGTTGTTAAGGTCTTGGAGAAATTAGTGAGGGACTACATACAGCATTGGGTAGATGAGGGTAATGCTATCTGTGAGAATCAACATGGATTTGTTAAGGGGTGCTCTTGCTTAAGTAATATGATTGTCTTTTATAATAAGGTGACAAGAGCAGTTGATGAGGGAAAGGCATATACTGTCATTTTTTTTGATTTTGCAAAGGCGTTTGACAGGGTGCCACATGATAAGCTGATATTTAAGTTGCAGCACATGGGTTTAAATGTCGGATTAGTCAAATGGATTCAGGATTGGCTGACTGATAGGTATCAGAGAGTTGTGTATGATGGGGCAATATCAAGGAAGCAGAAGGTTACAAGTGGGGTTTCACAAGGCTCAATACTGGAACCTGTATTGTTCAATTTTTATATCAATGGATTGCAAGGGGACATTCAGTGTTTTGCAGATGATGTGAAATTGGAAAGAGTTATCAGTAATAGTGCAGATGTGTCAGCCCTGAAAGAGGATTTGAATAAACTAGACAGATGGGCAAATAAATGGGATTATCGGTTCAATGCAGCAAATTATAAAGTCTTGAGGTTTGGCATCCATCGATAGGAGGATGCGTACTCGATTGGAGGAGCTGTACTGGAGGAGGTAGGGGAGACAAGAGATTTGGGGGTGATGATTGATAGAAAACTGAAATTCAGGGAGCATATTGCAAAGGTGGTGAGGATAACCCAGAGGATTGCTGCAATACTGAGAAGGATGCTGACCTGCAGAGATAAAAGAGTTATCATTCTGTTGTAAAGGCCCTGATCAGATGCCACTTAAACTATTGTTCTCATGTTTGGTCTTCATGATTTGAAGGGAATAAATTGACAGTGGAAAGGGTACAGAGGTGGATAACAAAGATGGTTTCAGGAATGTAGAATATGAGTTATGAGGATCGACTGAGGGAATGTGGACTGCAGAGTTTGGCGGAGAGAAGAAGGAGAGTTGATATTATCAAGACTTTTAAATTGTTGAGAAATAGTTACAAAGTAGACATTGGAGAGTTCTTTCACTTGGTGGAATGGCAGGAAGGAGCGATGACAAGGGGCCATCCCTGGAAGTTAAGAAAGGAGGCTATGCACAAGAGCATGAGGAGTGGTTTCTTTGCATGGAGGGTGGTTGAACCTTGGAATGCATTGCCTGGGAGAGTTGTTGGAGTGGGGACGGTTAATGGGTTCAAGGAGTGGTATGATAGACTTTGTATTTCCTAAAAACGACCTCCCATGATGAGTCTTTTGACTCCATGGAGGCCTGGATAATAATAATAATAATAATAATAATAAAGAACAAGCCAGGAGAGTGACTCAGTTAGTAAGGAAAACAAATGTGCAGTATGAGCTGAAATTGGCAAATCAGGCAAAGAAAAACCTTAGAGAGTTTTTTAGATGTGTGACAAGGAGCATAAAGAATGATCAAGGTAAGAAGATGTTAATGGATGAAAATGGTAGAATGGTAACTGCCGCAGAAGACATTGCTCATGTGTGGCAAGTAGTAGAAAGAATGATCATGGTAAGAAGAAAATGGATGAAAATGGCAGAATGATAACCTGTAGAAGACACTGTTGAGGAATTCAGTGATCAATTTATAAGGGTGTTTGATTCTAATCTCAATGGAATTGTGTGGAACTTAGTGTGGAGGACAAAAAGAGAGGATGGCTTAATTGTGAGTAAGCAGAAGTTATTTGAGGAAATAAACAACCTTGATATCAATGCCATCTATTTAAATTTATTACTATTATTGCTTACATATATTTTCTCTCCTAACTGAACTCAAATCATCTGATATCATTATAGTACCCTCCATTCCTTTTCTATCTCTTCTGCCTTTCTAAAATGATGTATCCTTTACACTCAATTCCAGTAACTATGATACATTTCACTAATGCAAACAATCGGGCCACAACATATTTACCAAGGCAACACAAATGCAATCCTTTTATTCCTAATGCTCCTGGAATCTGTCAATAGAAATATTTTTTTTTTTTTTTTTGTATACTTACATCTGCAGTGTTCTGATGTAATTATATACAGTATTATATCATGTTATCTAATGTACAACATAAAACTGCTTATGAAATTAATGAAACTATGAAAACGAACTTACATCATAAATATTTCCTTCATCATCTTTACAATAAAATCTTACAATTTCAGGGCAGCACTTTCCTGGTATTTCCATTTTGTGGAGAACATAATCCTAGAAAAGAAAAATGCCATTTGTATACATAAACATTTGAGAAAAGATATAAAAACATCAACTCAATGATCAGTATAGGGCAGGGGTGTTCAACCCGTCGGTCACGGAGTGATTTTTGGTAGTTCTCTTCTTTATTCCTCCTTACTTACAAATTTAATTAAAACTGAAAACATAATATTTTATTTATCATTATTTTGTATTATTTTTAATTCACTTCATGTGTATTGCTATTGTTTATTTATTTTTCGTTAAAATTGTCAAATCAGTAATTTTCTTATAAGTCTGGATAAATGAATTAATTTGGATCAGTGGAAGTCAAACAGCGAGCTGAGTGCATACGATTATAAGCAAAGTGTAAAAACTCACTTGTAGCTTAAATATTCCAAAGCACATTACATCGATTTTTTACTTAGGTAAAAAATCCAAAGCACATTACATCGATTTTTTACTTAGGTTAAGTCCCATGTGAATATTGTAAAAAAATAAACTTTGTTTGTCTCGGTATGGTTTGTATTAGATGTTTTTGTAAATAACTCTTTTGAAGCTAACTGTATATACTGCTTTCATAAGAATATGTTAAAGTGTTAAAAACAAAGGCAATGTTTTTATTGCCGAAGTTGTACATGGCGGCATTAGAAAGATTGTTATTGAAACTTGTATGTATGAGAAAGGCTTGCAGGCTCTAAGTATAAACATCTCCGAAGTCAGTCAGAAAGAGTTCAAACAACTTTCTGATGGCCGGCAACTTACAATCAAAAGAAAGTGTAGGAGAACAAAAGGTGTGCTGAACTTGAAACTTAAGATGAGAGACTTATACCGATTCTTTGGGGTTGCCAAACTCCGTGCGAGGTCTCAGAGGAGGCCTAATAAAAAGGGACTGAAGCAAGCAGAAGGGATCCCGGTTCCAGAATTGCTGTCAGAGAGGAGGCTACCTGGTCCAGAGTCACCATCAGAGAGACTGCCCGGATCCACGTTGCTTGAGAGAGGAGTTTCCAGCTTCCAGAAAGGAGCTTCTCGGTTCAAGACATTGCTAGAGAGAGACTACTTCTAGGCTGCAGACAAGGTTTCAAATTGCCGAAAGGAAGAGTTCCAATTGCTGGAGTAAAGTTTCCAGGCCTGGCTGGTTAATGGCTAAAACGCAACACATATTCACCAGTGTGTTTCATTTTCATTACAATTTGATGAATCAAATGACTTCACTAATATTGCTCAGTTAATGGTATTTATTCTCATGTATTTCACGATTATTCAAGTAAAGAAGAACTTTTGAAAATTATACCATTATTGGGAAGGACTAGGGGAAAAGACATTTGTTCGGCATTTGATGAATTTGTGAAACAACACAAACTTCTGCTTTTTAAACTTGTGTCTATTACTACTGATGGTGCTCCTGCAATGATAGGTAATAAATCACACTTCATTTCATTATGTAAAAACGATGACAAATATCCAGATTTTTTAACGTACCACTGTATTATTCACCAAGTACTGTGTAGTAAAAAATTAAACACAAAAGATGTTTTGGATATTACATTTAAAATTGTAAATTCTGTTCCAGGAAAAGCCCTGCAACGGGTTATTTACATTACAGGGATGATGATAGGGAACTTCTGTTACAATAATGTTCGCTGGCTCAGCAGAAGTCAATTTTTAGAAAAGATTTCTTGTATTAATTAATGATATAAAATTTTTCTTGATGAAAAAGGAGATAATTATCCACAACTGAGTGATAAAAGATGGTTATTACACTTACATTTTTAGAAGATTTCTGTTGAATAGGAATTTAGACATCTCCCATATTTATTAAAATTTTTTGAACAAAATCAAGAAATGCTTCGCTATGATTTAAAAATTTTAATAAAACTGAAACGATTGTATCTTTTATCAATAATCCATTTCAAGAAAACTTGAACATCACAAAAATTTCAAATAAAATTAGTGGGCTGTTTGATATAAACCAAGCTGAAGTAGAACTTGAGATAATAAACATTCCAAATAGTTTACATTTAAAATCAATAAACAATGAAGTCATTTGGAAGTATGCACATGAAAAATTCCCAATATTAACTGATATTGCGTGAAAAATTCTGTCGTGTTTCGGATCGACATACTTGTCAGAATCCACTTTTTCAAATATGACCGTCATAAAAAAATCAATTAAGAAACCAAATTACAAATGATCATTTGAATGATTGTCTGCGATTGGCCAATATTTTCATAGTCAAGTTGATATGAAGAAGGTCCAAACAATGCCAAATTTCACATTACTTTTTTTTTTTTTTTTTTAATCAACCAGCATTTCCTGTAACTTGTGAGTTTGTAATCAATCTGTTGTTTTTTATAATTTTGGTTTTCCAAAATAGAGAAATAAATGGGTGGAAGAAGGATGGAAGATGGAAGAAGGGTGTTGCGGATGGAAGAAGGGTGTGTGCGAAGTGTGACCTGAACGAGGAACTGATGAATGCGAATATGAAATTGATGACAGAAAGTGCTAGTACTGATTGTGTTGCGAGTGCACGTTTGCAAGAAAAGGATGGTGAGAAAGAGTGGCGAAAAAATGTTAAAAAATCCGGAAAAAAGAAAAAGAGCGATTTGACAACCATAACGAATGTTAAAAGGGACGAAAGTGAGGCGGAAAGAAACGAAATTGAGAGAACGAATGAAAGTAGAAATGGCGTGATGCAGAAATAGCAAGTAAAAAAAATCGAAAGAATAAATGATAGCGAAAAAAGAATGAATGCTGGCGAAAGTTGGATGCATGTCGGAACGAAAGTACTGAACCAAAGAAAGATGAATGACAGTAAAAGTGAGAAGAATGATAGTGAAAGTTGGACACATGTTAGTCTGAAAGCACTGAAACAAAGAAAGATAAATGAGAGTGAAAGTGAGAAGAATGATAGTGAAAGTTGGACGTATGTTGGACCGAAAGTACGGAAACAAAGAAGGTGAATGAGAGGGAAAGTGAGAAGAGGGGGGTCAAGAGTTAGAAAGATTTAGTGATAGAGAGAATGTGTCGCGAGGTTCGGAAGGTGAATTGGATTGGACGAAACAAGAAATGAATGCGGAATGAAATTAAGAGAAGTCAGATCAAAGCTATTAAAATAAATCATGATGGCATGAAAGATTTAATGAAAGATGAGCAAGTGGCGTTGTATGGCGACTCCATTATTAAAGGTGTGCTAGAGGATAAAATGCACAAGGTATGTTTTCCAGGTGGTAAAATGAGTAGAGTGATCAATGCATTGAATATGAGGTGGGAGCAAAAGAGTTAATAGTATCAATTGGTACAAATGATTTGAGAGAGAACAAAGAGCATGTCAAAATGAATGTCAGGAGACTGCTTGGAAAGATAAAAGAGAATAGTGTGACAGGAAGGGTAGTCAGTGTGTTGTTTAGGTATGATTGTGGTGAAATGAAGCGAAGGGCAAGGATTATGAATGATATTCTGGCTGAAATGTGTGAGGAGATGGGAGTACAGTTTATTAATGTGTGGAATGAGTTTGAGGGACGAAGTGAGCTGTATTGGAGCAATGGACTGCATTTGAGTGGTTATGGCGTGAGTCGCTTAGAGAGACTGCTGCTGGAAAGTAGAGAAGTGAATAGAGAGAATGAATCAGATCGAGAGGGGAGTGATGTGGAAGAGCAGGAGAGTAAGACAGGAGAGATTGAAGAAGTGGAAATGAATGGGGAAGTGAGAGGTATGAGTATAGAAAATGAGAGAATGGGTGTGCAAGAGGAGCAGGGAAACGGGAGGGTCAGGGTGGACAGGGGTACACCCTGACCCTCCCGTGTGAGAAAGGTGGATGCTCCAAGAGGAGGTGAGAGCATGTGTAGGCAGGAAAGTAATGGGATGACCAGGGATCAAGAGGAAACAGATGGAATCACAAAGGGTTCTAAAATGAAGAAGCAGGAAGGGAAGATTTGGATGGAGATATTCAGTTGTTTGTAGATGATGCAAAATTGGGACGAACCATAAAGAGTAGTGAAAATGTTGTGGCCTTGCAAGAAGACTTGAATAAATTGAGTGATTGGGCAAGCAAATGTGGATATGAGTTCAATGTTGCAAAATGTAAGGTTTTAAAATTTGGAAAACAAAGATGGGATGCAGAATTTATGCTTGGTGAGAATGTATTGTTGGAAGTAGAGGAAATAAGAGATCTGGGGGTGATAGTGGATAAGGATCTAAAATTTAGGCGACACATTGCCAAAATTGTGAAGACAACACAAAGACTTCTGGGAATGATGCGGAGGACACTGACGTGTAGAAGTAGGGAGATTCTTGCTCCATTGTATAAGGCTTTGATTAGGCCACACATGGACTATTGTGCCCAGATTTGGTCACCTGGTTTTCAGAAGGACAAAGAGATGTTGGAAAGGGTCCAAAGGCGATTGACTAAGATAGTTTCTGGCCTCTGGAATGTCGAGTATGAAGAAAGATTGAAAAGATGTAATTTGCAGAGTCTAGTGGAGAGAAGGAAGAGGGGAGATATGATAGAGACCTACAAGTTGGTAAGAGGTTGTTATAGGATCAATGGTGGAGAAGTTCTACAGAGAATAGTGGGAGATCAGGGGAGAACCAGAGGTCATCCCTGGAAACTGTATAAGGAGGGTGTGAGTAGGGGAGTGAGAGGCAGGTTTTTTTCCGTGTAGAGTTGTGAGTGATTGGAATGCCTTGCCTGAGAGTGTGGTGTCTGCAAAGAGTTTGAATGTGTTTAAGACACGATATGATGAGGTGTGTGTGAGATAAAAGGACCTCCTGGATGAGTCTTTGACTCCATGTGGTCTTGTTTAATAATAATAATAATAAATATTTTATAACAATATATATATATATATATTTTTTTGTATTAAAATATTTGTTGCATTAAAATAATTAGAAGTGATAAATAAATTTTTAAATACACAAATGAAGTTTTTAGTTGTGTATTTTTTTTTTAGTTGTTTATTTTTAGTTTATTTGTGCGTAATCAGATATCAGGTTGTTGAACGTGATCCATATAAGAGAGTAGATCGCTGAATAACATTTTATAGAAAAGTAGCTCACGTAGTAAAAAAGGTTGAACACCATTCGTATAGGGTATTATATACAGCAAAAATCACATCTTTATTTCTATCTCATTACACCAAGACTGTTAACAACTTTTATACAGAACAGAAATATTATTTATGAAGGCTGGCTTGGATTTATTAAGGGGTGCTCTTGTTTAGTAATCTGGTTGTCTTTTATAATAGAGTTTAGATATGGTCACCAAGATTTGAAGAGAATAGAACCCCTGGAGAAGATACAGAGGAGGATAACAAACATTATATCAGGCGTAAAGAATGTTATTCATGTGTATAAACTAAGGACATTAAAATTATCAAGTTTGGGAGATAGAAGAAAAAAGGATGACATGATTGAGAATATAGACACTTATGCTATGGAAATTTATTGGATTGACACCGAGAGATTTTTCACAGTGAAAATCACATCTTTATGTGATTTTTGTAAAATATTTTTATGTAAAATGAAGGATGGGAAAAAGGAGTGGCTATCTCTGGAAGTTGGGATTTCTCTGGAAGTGGCTATCTCTCGAAGGAAGTAGCAAGGATGAGGATATGAAGTAATTTTTTTGCATGAAGTAAGAATATCAAATATCAAATGCATTGCATGAGAGAGTAGTGAGTGTGCAAACAGTGGATGAATTTAAGGACTGTTATGATAGAATTTGCATCATGTAAGGTGGACATAAGACTTCTGCAATGAGACTTGTCTGCATGCAGTCCAGAATTATGATGATGATAAGAAAACTTTATCTTCTTTGATAAACCCATATCACGAAAATACACCAGATTTCTATTTTTAAAATAAAAGTCATTTTGAGTGTATCTTGGGATAAATGTAGTACATCCTTAACTGTTGCATCAGCCTTCAAATTTTTTTTTTTTTTTAATTAAGACTTATTTCACAGGGAGTAACAGTATATGATTTAGGAATACCAAGTCTATTTGATAATGGAATATAGTCCCAGTTTTTGGAGAGGATGATTATTTTCAAACCTCCTTAAAAATTTATGCAATATTCCTATTGAATACATTTCTACAGTGACATACAGAAATATAATAATTTGGCTTTTCATTTTGTTCCAAAAGGAATACACAGAACTAAATAAGACTTCTGATATAACATCTAATCTCAGTTTCTCTTAGGCAGGGTTGCCTCATTACTAGGTATCTACCTTGATACTGAACATAAAGAAGAATGAGCTGGAATTTGTGACTTTGCTGATCAAACTGAATTATGTACTGGCTTAAAACACACATACACACACACACACACACATGATAATTTAATGTCATGTTTGTTGACATTAAAGTTGTCATGAAGGCAGTGGCGTAGCAAGAGTTGTTGCTGCCCGGGGCAGTTTCTGAGTTTGCTGCCCCTCTCAATACACCAAAAATACTACAAAAAAGTCAAAATGATGTATAGGGAAATAAATTAAAACACTATGTTTATTTTGGAAGTAAAACTTTAATTTCAACATTCTAAAATGTTATTTTTCCTGCTTTTCTGTTAGCAAAATCGTCAATGGCATTTGCGAAGTCTATTTCATAGTAATGCAGGCAATTCTTAATCAGATTTTATTTAGAAAAACTCCTCTGACAACTAGCAACACTTACAGCAATTGTGAGGAAAATTCGCAGTAGTATTACAATATTTGGGAATGAGTTCTCGAGACTGTATTTTAGAATTAACTGCAAAAGTTAAAAAAAGGTTCAAAGTGCTGCCCGGGGTGGACTCCCCCCCCCCCCCCCCCAGCTATGCCACTGCATGAAGGTTGTTCCAATAACTGGAACAACCACAAACTCAACAGAATTAAAGACAGATAGACACTATTAACATAAAAACAACAATGTAAAAAAAAAAGGTAGCACCAGCCAGGAATTACACCATAGTTGAGTAATCATAGTAAACAAAAATAAACTTCTTGAATGACAGGCGAATTCAAGGAGAGTGATGTACTTAAACTTCAAAATGAGAAATTGGACAATGAGACTTATTTGTGCCTGGGGTCTCAGGTTCCAGCTGGGAAAAAAGAAAATGCAGGTTCTCAATGGATTCTTGAAGAGTTGAGTATGAATTCTAGATATATAGAAATGTTTTGACAAAATTTAAAGAACAGACTAAAGATTATAATAATGGTAATAAAATGAATCTTGCAACAGGGTGGGTCCCAAAGGAATAGAAGGTGGGAAAAATTGTTCCACTTCATAAAGGAGAGGGGGGGGGTGAAAGACAGAATCTACAAATTATAAGCCAATCTGTGTGTTCGGAGTTGTTAAGGTATTAGGGAAGTTGGTAAGGACTAGGATACAGAAATGGGTTAATAACAACAGTATTCTTTATGAATGTCAGCATGAGTGTGTTAGGAGGAAGTCATGTTTCAGCAATCTGCTTATGCATTGCAACAAGATGACAAATTTAAACAATAAAGGAGATACATGCATGTATAAATTTTCTGTTTGATCTTAAAAATAACATAAAGCAAATTTACAATTACACATACATGTATGCATTCATATACATGTGTGTGCACGAGTGTACACAAAATCATAAGTTAGTTTATAACTTGAATCCCATTTAAAATATGACAATTTATCAAATATTGCAACTGTTTTCACAATTAACTGCATTAATAGTCATGCTTTTGATTGCAAAAGCATGACAGAAGTTTATAAACAATGAATGCAACCCAGAGGATCATGAAGTGATTGTAGTGAGTCATATGAGAACTTCTTTGAAGAAAGGATATATGCAGAACTACAAGGCAGGTGATTATGAAAAGCTTACGACATAAATGGAAGCTATAATGTAGAAGGCAGAGTTGAGTGGAAAGGAAACATACTGCTTGGACATTCATCAAAAGCTATTTAACAGCATCAATGTCTGAGTGTATTCCAAAGTTCACAAGGCTAATAAGGTAAGAATAAAATGGATGAATGAAGAGATTAAGCATGAAATCTGGAAGATGAAGGCACTATGGAGGACAACACATGAATGTTTGTAATAATCAGTTGCAAGAAGAGTACAAAGAGCAAGCCGCAAGAATGACTTATTTTGCAAAGTAAGCAAAGTGCAGTATCAGAAGAAATTAGCCAATCAAGTAAAGAAAAATCCAAGTGAGCACTTTCAACATGTGGCAAATAGAATTAAAAATTAATATGGGAGAATGATGCTAACTGATAACACTGACAGACTGGTAACCAATGCAAAGGATATGATTGAAGTATATTTCATCCTCATGAAAGTAACATCATGCGAAGCTGGAGTGCTGTAGAGCAGTGTTTCTGAACCTGTGGTCTGCGAACCACAGGTGTTCCATGACGATGGGACAGGTGGTCTGCAGGCAGACATAAATTAATAAAATAATTTTTTTTTTAATTATCCAAATGAAACAAATTAAAATTGAATAAGTAAAAATTATTGAAGTCAAATGGAGACTTAAAAAAAAAACAATAACAAATAGCATCAGAATGTTCAAAGGCAGAGGCAATAAAACTATATTGTTGTTCACTTCACACCCCTCTTTTATTATTCATCATTGCATAACAGCATGCGCTTTATAACATTCCTGTGCCTGGAGGTCACCTTTCTCTTTAAATTTCCTCCACAGTTGTTTCTTTTTTTGCAGCTCAAGCTTAATGGTGTTATTCATCCATTTAAGCCTTACTTGTTTTACTATTCGGACCCTAGGTATACAATCAGCCATAACCTCCTGCAAATGCTCCTTGACCACTTCCCATGCTCTATTGACATCCAGCCCTTGCAGTTTTACATGCCATGGCACTGAACCAAGCAATCGCCTAAGCTTGTCATACTTGCCAGCACGGTAATTCCACATATACCCTGTCTTAATCAAAAATTCTACACCTTTAGCCACCTCCCAGGTCAAGATCTTATGATCACTCTCACCAATAGGTGGCAAAATGGTCATATTCATTACGGTCAAATTCTCAGATGCTATTACCAAGCACTCTCAAACCCCTAGTATTTTCTATTACATTCTTCTCAGATAGTTATCCCTTAGTAAGTGAATAAAATCTGGTTCCTTCCTCACATGTGTCCTCTCCTCCTTCCAGTCAATGTTACCATAGTTGAAATCCCCCATAATAATTATACGCATTTAATATGCTTTGTAAGATATGCGCATGATAACATTCATGATGATATTCTGTTTTGTAGAACTTTGCCATCCCGAACAACTGAAGAAGAAATATTTCACACTCTCAATAATTACATAATGCACAAAGAGATCCAATGGGGAAAATGTATGCGCTTCTGTTTGGATAGAGCTCGCCCTTACAGGCAGGCATATGAATTGGGTACATTGTTTCATACATAGGGAAGCGTTAGCCTCCAAAGGAATGCCACCAGAATTTAAAACTGTGCTATATAATGCCGTAAAGCTAGTTAATTTTATTAAAGCTCGACCGTTAAATAACAGGTTATTTTCAGTACTCTGCGATGAAATGGCAGTGAATATATACAACTTTTGCTTCATTCTGAAATTCGCTGGCTTTCCTGGGGCAAAGTACTAACAAGGTTATTTCAATTAAGGCACGAAGTTTTATTATTTGTAAATGAACGTAATTCTGATTTTGCATCACTCACTCCTTGTTGAAGAAGCATGGTTATCAACACTATCCTATCTTTCAGACATTTTTTTCAAAATTAAATGTACTAAATCTCTCCCTTCAGGGAAATTCTTTAACTGTTCTTGTTGCCTACGACAAAATAAAGGCATTTGAGAAAAAACTGGTTTTATGGATTAATTATGTAAAAAACAGACAATTTGCACCTTTTCCAACATTGGAATCCTTTTTAGTGGAAAATGATATTTTTGTTGATTCCGAGTTTCTGGAAAGGGTTTGTGACCACCTCAAAAATCAGAAACGGAATTTTGAAACATATTTTCTGAATAACTTTTATAAGAAATTTCTGTGGGTTCACGATCAATTTAAGGCTTGCAGGCACAAGAACTAACAAAAGGTTGTTCTTGAGCTTTCAAGTGACAGTGGGCTTAAAATGCAATTCCGTGATCTTGGTTTGGATTTCGCTTTCAGTGAGAAGTGAATTTCTCAAATTATCTGAAGAAGCATTGAAAATCTTCATGCAGTTTTCTACTACCTATCTCTATGAGAAAGGATTTTCACCGCTCCTTCAAATAAAAACAAAATACAGAAATCGTCTTAGTGTGTGTGTGTGTGCCGATCTTCGATTGAAGTTGGCCAATATTGAGTCAGATATCCAGCAACTCTGCAAGGGCTGAGTAACTCAACCATCTTATTAAAAGTAAGCAGAAACATAATTATATCATATTATTTATTTGTTTAATAAAAAATTAAAACTTTGTTCAATGATGATACACTTTTAATCGTTTACTTCCAATTTAATTATGTTTCCATATGTATTCAAAAAATGCCTTTAGATTTATTATGTTATAAATGGCACAGTGTTTCCGAAATGTTGGTAATTCCTACATAGGTTTTAAAAAAATTACAAAGAGACAAACTGACGTATAGGGAAATAAATTAAAACACTATGTTTATTTTGAAGTAAAACTTTAATTCCAGCATTCTAAAATGTTATTTTTCTTACTTTTCTGTTCGCAAAATCATCGATAACATTGTCGAAGTCTATTTCATCACTCAGTTGCTGTTTCATAGACAATATGGCAAGATTTCTTAAATGCTAAACCCCCCCAGCTATGCTTCTGTAACTCAGTGGTCCATAGAATTGTTTTAGGCATTTTACTGGTCCTTGGGCTTAGAAAGGTTGAGAAATTCTGTTGTAGAGGGTATGATTAAATAATGGTGGAGAAGGGATTGGTTGTGAATGAACAGAAAGCATATGAGGAATTATGTAAACAATATATTACCATGTATCCAGGAATGCTTTAGACAGCGTTTCCCAAATGGTGGGTCACACCTGGCACCAGGTCATGAAAGCTAAATGCCGGGTCACCTAAAAACTCTCGAAAACATAAGTGTTTTGTTTTTGGGTTTTCTTTTTTCTTTTTTGAAGCTCTAAAATACAAGTAAATAGCGTTTAATTGGGACTAATGAATAAATAATTTAATTAATTGAGACGAAAAATGCACTCCGTCCGCATCTGCATCGCCATTTCACAGTCTCTTTGTTCGCGGTAAAGTAGCTCAACTAATGGTGAGGCTGCGCTGCGACAATCGTACCACCAGCCGAATTGTTTGGTGGTCTGACGTTTGTTTTACTCGCCCACCACGTACTCACTCTGCTTGTCTAGTTTGAGTTAAGCATCGAGAAATAGTGCATTTTTTTGTATTTACTGGTTTTTTCATGATGTCAATTGGTTAATCAAGGTTGCCTACCTTTGTGACATTTTTAATTTTTTGAAAAATTTAAATTTGACATTACAAGGTAGCAATGTAACTTGTATTTAAAGTGCAAGAGAAGGTGGAAGCTGCAACAAAAAAACTCAATTTGTGGTCCTGTCGTGTGGAAGTAGGGAATTATAAATCTATAAGTGCTGTTGTGTGATATGGCACTCAAAGACATCTTCAACACAATACCACTGATGGATTTTTGGCTGCTTTGCCGTCAAGAGTATCCAGTTTTAGCAGAAAAAGTGATTAAATTTCTAATGCCTTTTGTCACAACCTATAAGTGTGAAACAGGCTTTTCAACACTGGTTTTTCTAAAAAAAAATATAGAAAAAATTTTCTAAAAAAAAATAACCTATTGGAAGTTGAATCAGATTTACCAAATCTGATTCAACCCAACCCACACGTGAAGTTTCTAGTTAATGAACAACAGCATCACACTTCTTATTAATAAATTACTTGGCTTTAGTTCAATTTCTTTATATTTTTGTAAGAGTAAATGCTTCTTTATTATAATAATAAATGAAAACTCTATGAACATTCAAATCTGTTTTATTTTACCTATTGGCCATAAAAATTTTAGTGGGTCACAAAGATAAAGTATTAAAATAACCGGGCCACGGGAAAAAATGTTTGGGAAACCCTGCTTTAGAGAATGGCACATCTGTTTAGCAAGAGTCTTCTAACAAGGCAAGTCCCAAAGAAATGGAAGATGGGGAAAAATTGTTCTACTTCACAAGGTGAGGAGAGGAGAGGGGAAATAGGACTGAGTCTACAAATTATAGGCCAATCTGTGGGTCTAGAGTTGTTGTTAAGGTGTTAGAGAAAGTGGTGAGTGGTAGGATTCAGAAATAAGTCTTGGAATTTGCTAAAGCATTTGACAGATTACCATAAGTTAAGTGTACGAGCTGCAGAGGATGGGAATAGACGGTATAATGTATAATATGGATATAGGCTCTCTGAATGATACTAGCAGTGTTGAAACAGTGTCTCAAAAAAGGAGGGTAACCAGTAGCGTTGCCCAAGCATACGTTCTTGGGTCTCTGGGGATCTTCAGTTGTTTCCTGATGATACAAAGTTGGGTAGAATTATAAGAAGCACTGCTGATGTTAATTCCTTCAGGAAGATTTGAATAGACCTTTTACTTGGACAAAGTAATGGGGATGTAGTTTTCATATCAATAAGTGCAAGGAGTTGCATTTTGGAGTGCAGAAATATAAAGCTGTGTTATATCAATGGTGCTGTACTGCAGGAAGTGGACGAGATTAGAGATTTGGAAGTGATGGTTGACAGTAGACTGAAGTTTAGAGGGCATACTGCTAGTGTTATAAAGGCTGCACATTGTAGTGATGCTATGATAAGAAGTATTCTAACATTTAGGGATAAGGAAGTGATTTTGCCACCTGTCCACTTGAATTATTGTGCTGAGATCTGGCCACCTGATTTTCAGTGTGATGTGGAGACATTGGAGTGGATCCAGAGGCAAGTGACTAAGACAATATCAGGACTTTGAACTGCTGGCTGTGGAGAGAGAGGTTGAAGGAATGTTGATTGCAGAGTTTTGGTGAATAGGAAGAAAAGAGGTGATATGATAGAGACATTAAGTTAGTGAGAGGATTTTATTGGATTAATACAGATGAGATTATAAAAAGAGTGGAAGGCAAGAGGGAAAAAATCAGAGGTCAACCCTGGAAATTATGTAATATGAAATCCTGGAAGTTATGTAATAGTGTGGTGAAGAGGGTGTGAGGAGTAGATTTTTTATATGGAGAATTGTCAGTGAATGGAATGCATTACCAGAATGTGTTGTTAATGCAAGGAGTGTTAAGGATTTTAAGATTATATGATAAATATGTTGTCAGTTGAGTGAACCTCCTACAATGAGTCTGCCAACTCCATGGAGGGTGTAATACTACTACTACTAATAATAACAATAGTTGTAACAGTATTCTTTATTATGGTCAGTATGGGCTTTTTAGTGTGTGTGTGTGTGGGGGGGGTATGCTTAACAATCTGCCTATGTATTATAACAAGGTGACAAATTCGTCAGATAAAAAAGATGCATATACACTGGTATACTTGGATCTTTCAAAGACCTATGATAAACTGCCACATGACATGCTAGTAGCTAAACTGAAACAAATGGGATTAGATAACAGACTAGTAAGTTGGATAGCTGATGGGCTATCAGAGCAAGAGAGAGAGAGAGAGAGAGAGATATCAGGAGGTTGTGTATGAAAGAGTGATATCCCTAAGAGGAAGGTCACATGTGGAGTGCAACATGAATGTTTTAGGACTGCTTAACTTTTTCATTAATGACAGTGAGACTGGCTTAACTGGATATGTGCAGAAGTTTGGGAAGAACTATATGAATTAGAGATGTTGTGGCCTTGCAAAAAGATTTCAAGAGACGATGTGAGTAGGGAAACAAGTGGAGCTATCAATTTAATGATGCAAATTGCAATTGTCTTGAAAGCTGGGATGCAAAGTAAACAATTAAGGGAGAATTTTGGAGGAGAGAGAGAGAGAGAGAGAGAGAGAGAGAGACACAGAGATGAGAGTTTAGGGATTCCTAATATTTAAGAACATCATAATGGTTTGAAGAGACAATTGACATGCACAAGCAAAGAGGGTATGGTTCTCTTATATAAGGCATCGATTAGACCATATATGGATTATGCATGGTTGGGT
Organism: Typopeltis vanoorti; assembly: GCF_054136105.1. Taxonomy (NCBI): domain Eukaryota; kingdom Metazoa; phylum Arthropoda; class Arachnida; order Uropygi; family Thelyphonidae; genus Typopeltis; species Typopeltis vanoorti. Next base: position 12,054,884 of record NC_143549.1, on the reverse strand, counting down.
CACCTGGATTTCAAGCAGATGAGGATTTATTGGAGAGGTCTAGAGTTGGGTAGACAACAATGGTATAATCTTTGATGGACAGCATGGATTTGCTAAAGGGAGGTCATGTTTTAGTAATCTACTTACTTATTACAATTCATTTCAGGTTTCTGATAGCTTTTTCTGTCTCAAGCATTGTTAAGTATATTATTATTATCATTATTATTATGATGATATCTGACCTCCGTGGAGTCAAAGGATCACAGGAGGTCCATAATCTTTCATGTAAAACATGATCATCAAATTACCCTAGTATCCACGCAGTGCATTCCATTCACCAATCACTCTCCATGCAAAGAGTCTTCTTCTTTCTCCCCAACTCATACGCTTCCTTATACAGCTTCCAAAGATGGCCTCTTGTTCTACTATATGAAAAATCTCATCCACACTAATCTAGTAACAACCCTCTCACCAACTTACATGTCTCAGTTACATCCCCTTTCCTTCTTCTATTCACATGGCTCTGCAACTTGCATTCCCTCATTCTTTTCTCATATCTGAGATGCCATAACATCTGACACCGACTTATTATTATTATTATTATTACCCCAAGACCTCATGGAGTCAAAGACTCATCTGGGAGGTCCTTTTATCGCACACACACATCTCATCATACCAAGCCTTAAACACACTCAAACTCCTTGCAGACACCACACTCTCAGGCAAGGCATTCCAATCATTCACAACTCTGCCCGAAAAAAACCTGCCTCTCACTCCCCTACTCACACCCTCTTTATACAGTTTCCAGGGATGACCTCTGGTTCTCCCCTGATCTCCCACTATTCTCTGTAGAACTTCTCCACCATTGATCTTATAACAACCCCTTACTAACTTGTAGGTCTCTATCATATCTCCCCTCTTCCTCCTCTCCACCAGATTCTGCAATTTACATCTTCTCAATCTTTCCTCACACTCGACATTCCAGAGGTCAGAAACTACCTTAGTCAGTCGCATTTGGACCCTTTCCAACATCTCTTCATCATTCCAAAAACCCGGTGACCAAATCTGGGCACAAGAGTCCGTGTGTGGCCTAATCAAAGCCTTTAACAATGGAACAAGAATCTCCCTACTTCTACACGTCAGTGTCCTCCACATCATTCCCAGAAGCCTTTGTGTTTTCTTCACAATTTTGGCGATGTTCCCTAAATTTTAGATCCTTATCCAATATCACCCCCAGATCTCTTATTTCCTCTACCTCCAACAATATATTCTCACCGATCATAAATTTTGCATCCCATCTTTGTTTTCCAAATTTTAAAACCTTACATTTTGCAACATTGAACTCACATCCCCATTTCCGTGCCCAATCACTCAATTTATTCAAGTCTTCTTGCAAGGCCACAACATCTTCACTACTCTTTATGGTTCTTCCCAACTTTGCATCATCTGCAAACAACTGAATATCTCCATCCAAATCTTCGCCAATATCATTAATATACAAGTTAAATAGTAATGGCCCTAAAACAGACCCCTGAGGCACTCCACTAGTGACTTTCCTTTTCCTGGATATCACGCCCCCATACAGACTTGTTGATACCCATCAAATAACCAGTCTCCAATCCAGTGCACTAATCCAATATACAACCCATCTGCTCTAGTTTAACTGTCAACTTATCACGAGGTACTCTATCAAAAGCTTTTGCGAAATCCAAGTATATTACTCTGCATCCTTCTCCTCTGTCCAAGAAAGCAGTCACTTTATTGTGATACGATGGCTCACCACCTGAATTCATCAGTTAAATGATGTTTTGCAGCCCTAACCAAGAATTATGTTATGAAATGCTTTGTTCTCACTCCAGATATTATTATTATTATTATTATTATTAAACAAGACCTCATGGAGTCAAAGACTCATCTAGGAGGTCCTTTTATCTCACACACATCTCATCATACCGCGTCTTAAACACATTCAAACTCCTTGCAGACACCACACTCTCAGGCAAGGCATTCCAATCACTCACAACTCTGCACGAAAAAAACCTGGAACACTTACCAGGAACACTCATAGGAAAGGGTAAAAATATTGTGAGAGAAAAACTTGGGGAAGGACAAGGTAGATTCAAGCTGAATAGGGATTAACATGATCCAATTTTCATTTTACTGCAAATTATTATTATTTTCAGACCTATATGGAGTCCAAGACTCATTATGGGAGGGCCCTCTGTCACACACACACACACACATTTTCAGAAGACACCAGATTTCCAGTCAAAGCATTCCAATCATTCACCACTTTACATGCAAAAAAAACCTGCTTCACACTCCTTTGTTCATACCCTCCTTATAGAGCTTCTAGGGAGGACCTACTGTTCTCCCACCCCTTCCCCACTTTCACCATTCTATGAAATATCTCTTCAACATTAATCTATAATTGCATCTTCTCAACCTTTTTTTCATGTTCAACATTATAGAGACTAGAAACCATCTTAGTCAATAGCCTCTAGGCCTTTTCTAATATTTCTTCATCCTACTGAAATGTAACCAAATTCATCCATAGGTGGCCTAATCTAGAACCTATACAATGGAGCCATAATCTCCTTACTTCAATAAGTCTGTGTCTTCTGGATCATTACCCAAATTCATTATGCTGCCCTCACAATCTGCTAAATATTAGGTCCATATTCCACCACTGTCCCAAGATCTCATCTCCTCCACCTCCATCAATATATATATATATATATATCTCCATCAAATGTATATATATATATATATTGTTTGGTTTCCAAATTTTACTAAAACCTAACACTATGCAACATTGAACTGGTTACCTCAATCCTATGCCCATTCATTCAGTTTATTTGAGTTCTCGTGTAAAGCCATAACATCTACTCAACTCCTTGCAATTCCCCCAACTTTGCATCATCTGCAAACAACTGAATGTCCACAGTGAAATCTTCCCCAGTATCATTAAAATATAGGTTAAACAGAAATGGTCCCAAAACAGATTCTTGAGGTACATCACTGGCAACTTTCTTCTCAGATATTACTCCCCCGTACAAAACTTGCTGAGATACCTGTCAGAAAGCCAATCTCCAATCCAATGCACTAATCTAATATCCAACCCTTCCATTCTAATTTAACCATCAACTTAACGCATGGCAATCTATCAAAAACCTTTGCAAAAATCTAAGTATATTACTTTGTATCCATCTCATAGTGGTGGAGACGGAGAGTTGTACAATAGGTGTCCTCCCGCGATGAGTCTTCGGACTCCTTGGAGGTGTCACGAATAATAATAATAATAATAATAATAATCTCCCCTGTTCAATGCACCTGTCACCTTGTTGTAGTAGGTAAGTAGATTACTAAAACATGACCTTTCAGTAAATCTGTCACCACACGTTTTGAGAATACCACTGTTGTCAACCAAATTCTGGTTCTTACTAATCTCTTCAACACTTTAACAGCCACATGAAGATTGGCCTATAATTTGAAACTTGAATTTCTCAGTCCCTTATGAAGTGGCACGATCTTGCCTTCTTTCCACTCCTTTGGAACTTGATCCAAAGTAAGACTTATTAAACTAACATGTCAAGGCAGATGTCAGACCTATGTGTGGAAAAATGTGTGGTGACTTATGATAAAGTCCCACAGCCTTATTAACATGAAATTTACAGAACTCCTCATATATCTCTTGTTCACTCAAAGTCAATCTCTTCTCTTCCCCTTCCACTGCTCTCGAACTCTGCATGATGTCACATTCACAAGGATGAGATACCTTCATTAACTTTTTTGAATTTGGCCATGCTCCACCACAGTAAATTCAAAAAAGAAAGACTATTTTTAGAATCTGCAGCAGCAGCACTCAAAAATCAACTGAATCTAAATGAATACAGTTGCATTAAACTTCCGAAAATTTAGGAAACATTAATTATCAGAGATCCCACCTTACATTCTAGGCCACCTATAATCGCCTGTAGAGGGTGCACTACCTAGATAGGACTTTAGAGTCACCCACATGTTTGGCATAGTATTGTGGTGTATTTGAGTGTGTGTTACATTAGTTTCTTTGTAATCCCTGAAGATGTCTAAGTGACTGAGATGAAATATTGGAAGTATTAGAATCAGTTTTAATCCTTTCTGAGCACTGTATATATTCCATTAAGCCTCCAACAAAATGTATGGTAATCCAATTGCATAAGGGTGGGGCAAAAACTTATCCAGCTATTGATCTATTAGTATCTCATGAGTGGTAATGAAGATTTTCGAAAAGTTGGTTAGGGTTAGCATTCTGATATAGGTTGACAGAGAATCTCTACTTTGTAATGAACAGCATGGATTTACAAAGGGGAAGGTCATGTTTTAGCAATTTGCTCACATTCTATAATAATGTTACTACTGAGTTAGACAAGGGGAATGGATACACCATGATACTTTTGGTTTCTGTAAGACTTTTGATAGAATACAGCATAGTGGACTGTTGCATAAATTCAAGAATAAGGGTTTAAATTATAAAATATTAGCATGATAAGAGGATGGCTGACAGACAGATATCAAAAGGTTGTACATGGGGGATGTGTGTGTCTTCAAAATGTAAAGTAACCAGTGGCATACCGCAAGGATCAGTCCTTGGTCCACTGTTATTCAATCTGTACATTAATGACATTGGGAAGGATTTGACAGGTGACAAACAGCTATTTGCTGATGATGCAAGGATAGGTAGGGGTAATCGGGAATGTGGCTTATAGGTAATCGGGAATGTGGCTTATAGGTAATCGGGAATGTGGCTTATATTTAGTACTTGCAGAATGATTTGAATAGGTTGGAATTGTGGGATGGGAAAATGGCTGTCAGTTCAATGTTAGTAAATGTAAAGTCACTTTGGTCAGATCATATATCCGATGTCATATACTTATGGAATTATGTTAGAAGAAAGTGATCATGCTAGGGACTTTGTTGGAGTTTTAGTAGATAGGAAGTTGAAGTTCAAGGGCCATATAGCAAAGATTGCAAATACAACTCGGAGGATGATTTCATAAGTTAGTAATGATGTAATTTTTTTCATGTAGTACTATCATATCCTGTACACCCCTTGAGGGTACATGGCAGGAATTTGATGATGATGATGATAAACTTTGATATGAAAAAATAAGGATGCAATTTTGCTTCGATACAAGACCTTGATAAGACCTCACATGGACTATTGTGGAGAATGTCAAAAATTATATCAGGATTGTGGGATACTGATTATGAAGACAGATTGAGAATATGTAAACTGCAGACACTAGCAAACTGGAGAAAGAGGTGTGATACAATTAAGGCTTACAAACTTTGGAAGGGGATCATACAAGATTTCAGTCAATGGAATTTTTCATTTTGTTATAGGGGTGAGAGAAAACGAGAGGGTATCCTTGGAAGCTGAGAATGAATGCTGCAAAGAATGGAGTGAGAGCAAGATATTTCTCTCATAGACTGGTGCATGATTAGAATGGATTGCCATTGGATATTTTGTGTGCAAGTAGTGTGAACGAATTCAAGAACAAGTGCGACAGCTGCTGCATGTAGTGTGTGACCTCCCTTGATGAGACCCTGACTGTCTTCATAATAATAATAATAATAACAAAGATCTGTTATTTACAAAGATGTAAGTTTTTTGCAGATTTGATAAAACATATAACAAAATTCCAAGAGAAAAGGCATTCATAACGTACAGTTGTATGGAGTAAATAGGATATTAAACAGAGCATAACTAAATGTAAATTTAAGATGTAAGTCAGTTACAATTTAAAAATCAGCTGTGAGAGACACTATCATGCATTATCCACGGATCATATTATGTATAAAAGTGTCATTAAACTAGTGAAATTGGAGATATTCAACTTAGCTCTTCACTTTATGTAGATGATATTATTATTATTATCATTACAGTGCCAAAGAGTTAAAAGATTCATCATGGGAGCTCCATACTCTGAAACAAAAATATCATCAAATCATGTCTTAAACTAATCAGAGTTGTCACACTCACTACACTCTCAGACAATTCATTTCACTCATCAGCAACTCTGAGAAGCAGATCTCTCTATGCAGAAAACCTCCTAATTACACTGGTGCTCATATCCTCCTTACACAGCTTCTAGAGATGGCCTGTCATTCTACCCTTCTCTCCCTCTACTTCATGAAAAATCTCATCTACAGTAAACTGGTAATAATCCCTCACCAAATCATATGTCTCAATCATATCCTCTTTCGTTTTATGTGCAAGGCTTTGCAAATTGCATTCCCTCAATCAATCCTCATATCTGGCATTCCATAGACCTTGTGAATCTTCTATGAACACTAAGTTATCCTTATCCCCTTGAAAATCAAGAGATATGCCCTGAGCATAGTAGTCCATGTGCCACATGATCAACATTTTATAGAGGAAAACCATAAATTCTTAGCTTCTACATGTCAAGATTGTCCTGATCATTGCCATAATCTCTTGTGATGTTCTCACAATTTTAGCAATGTGATGACACGTAAACCAAGTCTCTGCCCAGCATCATTCCTGAATATTTCCTCTCTTTTGCCTCATTAAAAATTTACTCATACATTGTATACTCAGCATCCCATCCTTATTATTATTACTATTATTTAGCCCATGAAGGAGTCAAAAGACTCATCGCAGGAGGTCCCTCCTAGGAAACAAAGTCCATCATACCACTCCTTAAACTCATTGACCATGCTCGCTCTCACCATTCTATCAGGCAATGTATTCCACGGTTCAACCACCCTCCAAGCAAAGAAACCACTCCTCAACATCTTGCTCACAGGTTCCTTTCGTAACTCCTAGGGATGGCCCCTTGTCATCACTCCTTCCCCCTGTTCAACCAAGCGAAAGAACTCCCCAGTGTCAACTCTGTAACCACCTCTCAACAGTTTAAAAGTCTAAATCATATCACCACTCCTTCTTCTATTCACCAAACTTTGCAGTCCACATTCCTTGAGCCAATCCTCATAACTAACATTGTACAGTCCTGAAACTGTCTTTGTTATCTGCCTCTGTACCCTTTCCGCAGTTAATTTATCCCCTTCAAATCCTGGGGACCAAATCTGAGAACAATAGTCTAAGTATGGTCTGATCAGGGTCTTATACAACGGAATGATAAGTCTTTTATCTCTGCAGGTCAGCATCATTCTCATTATTGCAGCAATCCTTTGTGTTACCTTCACCACCTTTGCAATATGTCCCCTGAATTTCAGGTTTCTATCAATCATCAACCCCAGATCTCTTGTCTGCCTTACTTTCTTCAGTATATATCCTCCAATAGAGTATGCAGCATCCCATCGATGTGTCCCAAACCTCAAGACCTTACATTTTGCTGCATTAAACCGACATCCCCATTCATTTGCTCCTCTGTCTAGCTTATTCAAATCCTCTTACATGACTACCACATCTGCACTATTATTCATAACCCTTCCCAGCTTCACATCATCTGCAAACAACTGACCATTCCCCAGCAATCCATGCACAATGTCATTGATATAAAGGTTAAACAATATAGGTCTCAGTACTGAGCCCTGTGGAACCCCACTTGTAATCCTCTGCCTACTTGAAACTGTCCTACCATACACAACTCTGTGATACCTATCGGACAGCCAATCCTGAATCCAGTTGACCAACCTGACATCCAAACCCACGTGCTGCAACTTAAATATTAGCTTATCATGTGACACCCTGTCAGCTTTTGCTAAATCCAAGAAAATGGCAGTATATGCCTTTCCCTCATCTACTGCTCTTGTAAACTTTATTATAAAAGGCTAGTATATTAATAAAACAAGAGTACCCATCACAAATCCTTGTTGACTCTCACAGATAACATTACCCTCATCTGCCCAATGCTGTATACGGTACCTCACTAATTTCTCCAAGATCTTAACAACTACCGATGACACACAAACTGGCCAATAATTAGACACTTCTAATCTGCTACTGCCCTTATGCAATGGTGCTAACTTCCTTCCATTCCTGGGCACCTTTCCTGTAGCCAGACTTTCACTGAAAAGCCAAGTCAAAGGTGCTGTTAGTTCCTTAGCACAGTCTCTCAAAACTCATGGTGAAATACCATCCAGTCCCAGAGCTTTACTGACATCCAGAGTACTCAGTATTTGGAATACGTTCTCCTCCTGCACCTCTAAACCTTGAACACCTGCCCATTCCCTCTAGTATTAAAATTTACTCCTCCAGGATGAAATATACCAATAAAGTGTTCATTGAACAATTCCACTATGTCCTCTGCATCAATTACTCTATTCCCAATTTTATCTGCCTCTGTATTTACAGTTAATTTATCACATTCAAATTCTGTGGACGGACCAAATTTGAAAAAAAAAAACAGTCTAAGTGTGGTCTGATCAGAGTCTTATACAATGGAACGATAACTCTTATCTCTGCAGGTCAACGTCCTTCTCATTATTGGAGCAATCCTCTGGGATACCTTCACCACCATTGCAATATGCTCCCTAAATTTCAGTTTTCTATCAATCATCACCTCAAGATCTCTTGTCTCCCCTACTTCCTCCAGTACAGTGCCTCCAATTGAGTATGCAGCTTCCCATTGATGTATCCTAAACTTCAAGACTTTTACATTTTGCTGCATTAAACTGATATCCCCATTCATTTGCCCAGGTGTCTAGTTTATTCAAATCCTCTTGCAGGGCTGCCACAACTGCACTATTACTAATAACCCTTCCGAGCTTCAACATCATGTGCAAACAACTGAATATCCCCATGCAATCCATTGATATAAAGGATAAACAATGCAGGTCCCAGAACTAAGCTCCTGCTTGTAACCTTCCGCCTCCTTGATATTACCCCTCCATACATAACTCTCTGATACCTATTAGAGAGCCAATCCTGAATCCTGACTAGCCAAACATCCAAACCCATGTGCTGCAACTTAAATTTCAGCTTATCATATGGCATCCTATTAAATGCCATTGAAAAATCCCAAAACAAATTGCAGTATATGCCTTTACCTCATCAACTGCTGTTGTCACTTTATTATAAAAGGAATAATATAATGTCATTTTATTATCTTATTACTTTCCCTATCCCATAGTAATATGAGATAGGACAATCATGCCTTATTCCATATTACTAAAGCAAGAGCACCGCTTAACAAAAGCATGTTCACTTTCAAGATAACATTACTCTCATCTGCCTTACAGTGTATACGGTATCTCACTAATTTTTCCATGATCTTGACAACTACTGATGAAACACAAAACTGGCTTATAATTAGATACTTCCAGTCTGCTACTGCCCTTAGCAATGACAGTATCTTACCTTCCATCCATTCCTTGGATACCTTTCCCATAGCCAGAGTTTCACTAAAAAGCCAGATTAAAGGAGCTGTCAGTTCTTTAGCACATTCTCTCAAAACCCGTGGTGAAATACATTTCCGTCCCACAGCTTTATTGCATCCAGAGTACTCAGTATTTGGAACACACTCTCCTCTCGCACCTCTAAACCTCAAACTTGCACTATCTCTCTGGTATTAAAACTTACTTCTCCAGGATGGAATACTCCAATAAAGTGTTCATTGAACAACTCCACTATGTCCTCTGTTCTCTCAGTCACTCTATTCTCATTTTTATCCCACAGTGTCATTCTTCCACAATCATTTGTGAAAGAATGACACTACTGGCCACATAGCTAAACAATTCTCAAGATTTTCTTTGGATCTTAGTGCCAATCACTGGAAAAGTTGAGGGCGCTAGTGAGCCAAGCGCTGTGGACGCAATTTGCAGAGCTCATGATTCAGATAAGTTTTACTAGGAATAATTAAGTATATATATGGGTAATTGTTTGAGTAAGAGCAGCTGTAAAAGTTGTGCGCTACCGGTATTATTAGTGTGGGGGATTTTTCTTGCCTAAACTAAAATACGAAATTATTAGACCTAGTAACCTGCAGGGAGAAAAAAAAAAAAAAATGGTGGCGCCATTGTCATTCCATAATTTTAATTTAGATTTCAGTCATTTTGTTAAGTGTAAGGTCAGTTATATGTATTGCTTCGATTACATAAATGATTTGGGGACGTTTAGTGCTGATGGAAGAAGGGTGTGTGCGAAGTGTGACCTGAACGAGGAACTGATGAATGCAAATATGAAATTGATGACAGAAAGTGTTAGTAGCGAGAATGTCACGCAAAAAATGAGTGCACGTTTGAAAGAGAGGCGAAAAAATGTTAAAAAATCAGTAAAAAAGAAAAAGAGCGATTTGAAAACCATAATGGATGTTAAAAGGGATGAAAGTGAGGCGGAAAGAAACGAAATTGAGAGAACGAATGAAAGTAGAAATGGCGTGATGCAGAAATCGCAAGTGAAAAAAATCGAAAGAATAAATGATAGCGAAAAGCGAATGACTGATGGCAAAAGTTGGATGCTTGTTGGATCGAAAGTACTGAAACAAAGAAAGATGAATGACAGTAAAAGTGAGAAGAATGATAGCAAAAGTCAGATGCATGTTAGTCCGAAAGTACAGAAACAAAGAAAGATAAATGAGAGTGAAAGTGAGAAGAATGATAGTGAAAGTTGGACGTATGTTGGACCGAAAGTACGGAAACAAAGAAGGTGAATGAGAGGGAAAGTGAGAAGAGGGGTATCGAGAGTTAGAAAGTTAGAAAGATTTAATCATAGAGAGAATGTGTCGCGAGATTCGGAAACTGAATTGGATTGGATGAGGTAAGAAATGAAATGGATGCGATGAGGTAAGAAATGAAATGGATGTGGAATGAAATTAAAAGAAGTTAGGTCAAAACTATTAAAATAAATCATGATGGCATGAAAGAGTTAACGAAAGATGAGCGAGTGGCGTTGTATGGCGACTCCATTATTAAAGGTGTGCTAGAGAATAAAATGCACAAGGTATGTTTTCCAGGTGGTAAAATGAGTAGAATGATCGATGCATTGAATATGAGGTGGGAGCAAAAGAGGTAATAGTATTAATTGGTACAAATGATTTGAGAGAGAACAAAGAGCATGTCAAAATGAATGTCAGGAGACTGCTTGGAAAGATAAAAGAGAATAGTGTGAAGGAAGGGTAGTCAGTGTGTTGCCTAGGTATGACTGTGGTGAAATGAGGCAGAGAGCAAGGATTATGAATGATATTCTGGCTGAAATGTGTGAGGAGACGGGAGTACAGTTTGTTAATGTGTGGAATGAGTGTGAGGGACGAAGTGAGCTGTATGGGAGTAAAGGACTGCATTTGAGTGGTTATGGTGTGAATCGCTTGGAGAGACTGCTGCGGGAAGTTAGAGAAGTGAATAGAGAGAATGAATCACATCGAGAGGGGGGGAGTGATGTGGAAGAGCAGGAGAGATCACAGAAGTGGATATGAATGGGGAAGTGAGTGGTATGAGTATAGAAAATGAGATAATGGATGTGCAAGAGGAGCAAGGAAACGAGGAGGCTCAGGGTGGACAGGGGTACACAGCGTGAAAAAGGTGGATGCTCCAAGAGGAGGTGAGAGCATGTGTAGGCAGGAATGAAATGGGATGACCAGGGATCAAGAGGAAACAGATGGAATTTCAAAGGGTTCTAAAATGAAGAAGCAGAAAGGGAAATGGCCCCAGTCCAGCATGGAGAGATCACATCGAGTGAGTGGTATTAGTGGAACTAACTATAGATCCAGAAATGAGCTGTTGTGTTTGTATACCAATGCTAGAAGTATAAGAAACAAGGTGGATGAAATGGTTGCACTAATTGCGTCTGTTCACTCAAAGATTGTCGGAATAAGTGAGACATGGATAGATGAGGACGACATCCTGACAGGAATAGAGATGGAAAGGTATGATGTGTTTCGTGAGGATAGAAGGGGTAAAAAGGGAGGGCGAGTGCTATTGATGATAGAGAAAGAGTTATGTCCATACAAGGTAGAGATGCAAGAGGGAAATAGGGCTAGTGGTTTTGAGGCAGTACGGTGTGAGATAGAGGTGAATAGAATCATATACTTGGTGGGATGTTGTTATAGACCTGGTAATGTGGATGGTGGTGATAGTAAAATGTATAGTCAAATAAGCCAAGCAAATAAGAAAAGGGTGATCATTATGGGTGATTTTAATTATGGCAATATAGACTGAAATGAAGAGATAGCAATTGGAAGTAAAAAAAATGAGTTTCTCGAGTTTTTGAGGGATAATTACCTCAGACAGTATGTAACAGAGGGCACACGAGGATTAAGGGTCTTGGATTTGGTCATCTCATCAGAGGATGTAATTATAAATGAGGTGTCAAATCATCCACCAATTGATGAAAGTGACCATGAGGTGATTACCTGGGAGGTTGCCAGCAGTGCAAGGACCCCTGTGAAAAAAGGGTATATGTGGAACTACAAGGGGGTCGATTATGAAGAGCTCAGGAGACAGCTTGCAGATGCAGCATGGAATGAGGAGTTAGCTGGAAAGGAGATCAATGCAGCTTGGGGATTTTCAAAAACTATTTAGTAGATGCAATGTCTAAATGTATTCCACTGGTGAGAAGGTCAATTAAGGTAGGTGTGAGATGGATGAATAAAGAGATTAAGCATGTGATACAGAGAAAAAGGGCATTGTGGAGGCAGCATAAGAGAAGTGGAAGTAACCAATTTCATGAGGTCTACAAAGACTAGGCAAGGAGGGTGACTTGGTTGGTGAGAGTAGCTAAAGAGAGGTATGAACAGCAGTTAGCTAATGAAGTCAAAAAGAATCCTAGGGAGTTCTTTCTGTATATAGCCAGCAAAAGAAAGAATGATTATGGAAGGATGATATTGATTGGAGGAAATGGTATAAAGACAGCTGCTGCAGAATGTGTGGCTGAGATACTTAATGAGCAGTTCATAAAGATCTTTCAATCTTGTGAATGTGACTTCATGGAGAGATTGAGAGCAGTTGATGATGGGGAGGAGAGACTGACTGTAAGTGAGCAAGAAGTGTTTGAGGAGTTGAGTAAACTAGATATAAATAAGGCTGTGGGACTTGGTAATATATCACCGCGTATTCTGAAGGAATGTGCCAGAGAGTTGACACCTGCCTTGATATTTTTTTTTTAATACGAGTCTTGCACTTGGTCAACTTCCTAAAGAGTGGAAGGAGGACAAGATTGTGCCACTTCATAATGGAGGAGATCGAACTCAAGCATCAAACTATAGGCCTATCTCTCTGTCAGGTGTTGTGGTTAAGTTGTTGGAGAAGCTTGTGAGAACTAGGATCCAGAGTTGGGTTGACAACAATGGTATAATCTTTGATGGACAGCATGGATTTGTTAAAGGGAAATCATGTTTTAGTAATCTACTTACTTATCACAATAAAGATAAGCTGATATTTAAGTTGCAGCACATGGGTCTGGATGTCAGATTGGTCAACTGGATTCAGGATTGGCTGTCTGATACCTATCAGAAACTGCTACACCATACACAACTCTCTGAGTTGTGTATGGTGGAGCAGTTTCCAGGAGGCAGAGGGTTACAAGTGGGGTCCCACAGGGCTCAGTACTAGGACCTATATTGTTTAACCTTTATATCAATGACATAGCCAGTGGATTGCAGGGGGATATTCAGTTGTTTGCGGATGATGCGAAGCTTGGAAGGATTATTAGTAATAGTGCAGATGTGGTAGCCCTGCAAGAGGATTTAAATAAGCTAGATAGATGGGCAAATGAATGGGGGTGTCAGTTTAATGCAGCAAAATGTAAGGTCTTGAGGTTTGGGAAACATCGATGGGATGCTGCATACTCTATGGGAGGAGTTATACTGGAGGAAGTAGGGGAGACAAGAGATCTGGGGTTGATGATTGATAGAAACCTGAAGTTTAGGGGACATATTGCAAAGGTGGTGAAGGTAACACAGAGGATTGCTGCTATTATGAGAAGGACACTGACCTGCAGAGATAAGAGGGTTATTATTCCGTTGTATAAGTCTCTGATCAGACCACACTTGGACTATTGTTCTCAGATTTGGTCTCCAGGATATGAAGGGAATAAATTAACTGTGGAAAGGATACAAAGACGGATGACAAAGATGGTTTCAGGACTGTACAAGGATAGTTACGAGGATCAGCTGAGGGAATGTGGACTGCAAAGTTTGGTGGATAGAAGAAGGGGAGGTGATATGATTGGGACTTTTAAACTGTTGAGAGGTGGTTAGAGGGTTGAAACTGGGGAGTTCTTTCACTTGGTTGAGCAGCGGGAAGGAGTGATGACAAGAGGCCATCCCTGGAAGTTACGAAAGGAAACTGTGAGCAAGAGGGTGAGGAGTGGTTTCTTTGCGTGGAGGGTGGTTGAACCATGGAATGCATCGCCTGATGGAGTGGTGAGAGCGAGAACGGTTAATGAGTTTAAGGAGTGGTATGATAAACTTTGTGTTTCTTAGGGGGGGTGACCTCCCCTCGAAGAGTCTTGATAGACTTTATGTTCTTAGGAAGGACCTCCCACGATGAGTCTTTCGACTCCATTGAGGTCTGAATAATAATAATAATAACGTGACTGCTTCCTTGGACAGAGGAGAAGGATACACAGTAATATACTTGGATTTCGCAAAAGATTTTGATAGAGTACCTCACGATTAGTTAACAGTGAAACTAGAGCAGATGGGGTTGGATATTAGATTAGTGCATTGGATTGGAGACTGACTATCTGATAGGTATGAACAAGTTGTGTATGGGGGTGCGATATCCAGGAAAAGGAAAGTCACTAGTGGAGTGCCTCAGGGGTCTGATTTTGGGCCATTACTATTTAATTTGTATATTAATGATATTGGCAAAGATTTGGATGGAGATATTCAGTTGTTTGCAGATGATGCAAAGTTGGGAAGAACCATAAAGAGTAGTGAAGATGTTGTGGCCTTGCAAGAAGACTTGAATAAATTGAGTGATTGGGCAAGCAAATGGGGATGTGAATGCAATGTTGCAAAATGTAAGATTTTAAAATTTGGAAAACAAAGATGGGATGCAGAATTTATGCTTGGTGAGAATATATTGTTGGAAGTAGAGGAAATAAGAGATCTGAGGGTGATAGTGGATAAGGATCTAAAATTTAGGTGACACATCGCCAAAATTGTGAAGACAACACAAAGGCTTCTGGGAATGTTGCGGAGGACACTGATGTGTAGAAGTGGGGAGATTCTTGTTCCATTGTATAAGGCTTTGATTAGGCCACACATGGACTATTTTGCCCAGATTTGGTCACCGTATTTTCAGAAGAATGAAGAGATGTTGGAAAGGGTCCAAAGGCGAATGACTAAGGTAGTTTCTGACCGCTGGAATGTTGAGTATGAGGAAAGATTGAGAAGATGTAATTTGCAGAGTCTGGTGGAGAGAAGGAAGAGGGGAGATATGATAGAGACCTATAAGTTGGTAAGGGGTTGTTATAAGATCAATGGTGGAGAAGTTCTACAGAGAATAGTGGGAGATCAGTGGAGAATCAGAGGTCATCCCTGGAAAATGTATAAAGAGGGTGTGAGTAAGGGAGTGAGAGGCAGGTTTTTTTCATGCAGAGTTGTGAATGATTGGAATGCCTTGCCTGAGAGTGTAGTGTCTGCAAAGAGTTTGAATGTGTTTAAGACACGGTATGATGAGATGTGTGTGTGGTGAAAGGACCTCCCAGATGAGTCTTTGACTCCATGAGGTCGTGTTTAGTAATAATAATAATAATAATATTCCAGTTTTGTTTCCCTCACCATACTAGTCACTCTCCTGGCCTGAGTTTTATATTTTTCATTCATCTGCTCTCCACCTATCTCCTTATATCTCTTCCATAATCTCTTTTTCACCTGCAGTTCCTGTTTGATATTGTTTGTCATTTATTTTACCCTAAATTGTGTCCTCTTCTTCGTCCATGGAATACAGCTTACTATTGCTGCTAACAAATTCTTTCGCAATTACCCAAGCACTAATTATATCCTGGCCTTACAAGTGTTCCAAGTATCTACATATACTCTTATTATATGGATACTTGGAATATACTATTATAATCACCTGCCTCATAATTCCACATACGTTCCTATCTCTTTGATACTCCTGAATGTCTGTTCATCTTCCAAGTCAAAATCACATGGTCACTCTCTCTAACACGGGGGGAGATGTCATCTCCGTTATTATCAGCTCTTCTGATGCTATGACCAAAGATGGTATGTTGCCTCTAACACATTTCTCCCTCAAGAATTCTAGAAATTCCATTCCCTTATTACTACATGCATTTTCCTCTTCCCAACTCATCCTGCAGTAGTTAAAATCTCCCATAATAACTATTCTTCTTGCACTTGCCAAGCTCAACTGCCTAAACATCTCCTCTCCTGCTCCCCTACCCTCTGTGCTCCTTGGCTTGTAGTAACACCTGCCCCACACTAAATATCTTTACTCCCTCCCCTATGTCACACCACATGTTTTCAAAATCATTACTGTCACTACCTTCCAAAGGCTCCACTCTTAGAGGAACAGTTTGCGCACTCAGGATTTAATCTTGGAGGGGAACGAGCGCTCAGGATTTAACCTTTGGGGGGGCCCCGAGTTGAGTAGACGTTTTGCGAATACACACTACACATCGCATACGACCTATAACTGAGCATCTGCAGTGATCGGTGATTCATAAGTAGCACACAACATAAATAAAAAAAATGAATTTTAATTAGGAAAGGATTTTTGGAAATTTTTCTAGTAGTGTTTTTTCCTTTTCTTTGGGGGTGCCCGGGCCCCTTGCCCCCCCCACCCCCTCTGGGTGCACCACTGCAGAGGACATAAGTAATCACTTATCAAAAGCAGTACTCCACCAATGCATTTTCCCTTTCTATCATGCCAAAAGATGCTTCTATTCCTGTTATTATATCATCTTCCATCAACCATGTCTCAGAGATCCCAATAATCTTTGGCCAGGATGATGCCATCAGTGTCACCAATTCATCTCCTTCATTCCGGATACTCCTGGCATTAGTATAAAGCATAAAAATGTCATTGCTTCTATGCTTATGATTATCCCCTTTAGATTCCACTGGACTCAGTGTTACCTAATGTCATACCCCCTTTTCCCAAGCACCCATTCCCACAAGAGGCCACCCACCCTGGGAATTTTAGTTTCCCTGCATTGATGCACCGACTCGTTCAGAAAACAGCAATCTCTCCAGATGCTTATGTCTTTCCTTATTCAAATGCAAGCGGTCCCTCATATAAAGTTCCTTTCTCTCCTCAAATACCCTCCAAGTATCCACATATTCCAATCTTCTCTTCTGACACATTCTGACTATTATGTTATTCATTATTACTGCTCTTGCTCAGCTCGCCATTATCATATCTGTGTAACACACATTATCTTTGTTTTCTTTTGTGCAACCTCAAGCATGAATCTCAGATCTCTTGCCACCTGATTTACACTGCCTCTCAAATTATTTGTGCCGACCATCACAATCATCTCATCCACTCTTTCACCTTACTTAATTGCCAGAGCCACACTTTCTATCGTTCCTCCAGGCAAACACTCCTCTGGCATCCTATTGTACACACCACGTCTCCATAAATCACACCTCTTACCACTCTGTTTCTTGATTGCTCACCTGCATCCTTCACTCTCTCTCTCTGTGTTCCTCTACTTACCTGCTCTCCTGGCATCTCTCTATCCCTGGTTCCAGCACTCCCTTGCATCCTTCTCATTCACTATCTCTGACTGTTTCCATTCTCTCCCCTTCTATCATTTCCATACCTCTCTTCTAATTTTTCTATTCTCTGCTCTTTTATCATTCCCACAACTCTCTCATTCTCTCTCTTGCACTGTTTCTATTCTCTCCTCTACTATCATTCCCATAACTCTCTCTCTCTCTCTGTCACTCCTACTCTGATTTGTTGCATTCATCTTTTCCATCACCTAATCTCATCTTTCACACTTCTCATCTCATTCCCAAGACATTCCGCCTTCTCTTTCAGCACATCTATCTCTGCAAGCTAGCCACTCTTGCTCGCCAATCAACCTCCCAATCAAGACCATCTCCAAAAACTTCACAATGATTCAACCCGTCCACACTCCCCACTCTTATGTTTTCATTCATATTTTGCTTGTTATTTTCACCTTCTATCACATGACTCGGCTCTCTAGGTTGAGAATCTTCCACCCCTGATGCAACAAGACTGGTTATCATAATATCTAAGTCACTAAGTTCCTCCCATTGCTTACTTTTTGTGAATATATGCACTCCCCTTTTCTCACCCACCACATATCTAACTGCCTGGATGCATACATACCCTAAATGCCACATGCCACATTCTGTAGTATGCTATGCAAGATGTAATCCTTAAATGGGGAACGACTTGGTGACATATCATTAGTAATTGGAGCTGCAGCTGCCGGCATCATTCAAATAGTGCAGAGGAATTACTACAACTAAATGCTAAATAATAAACACTCTAGTATACTATGTTATACGCTCTACTGTAAGCTAATTTACTTATGTGATAGTATAGTTAAATATAGTTTATACTTATAGTAAATAACTAAATAACGAAAACTTATCTTCTTGTTCTCTTTCATCCCAGATGCATCCGACTCTGACCTCGCCTTCTCAGTAACCCAAAAATAACACAATATAAACAGCAACTACACTCCAAAAGCAGAGTAATAAATGTAAATAATAAAATTTTTTTCAGTAATAAAGAACACTTGTATTACTGAAAAAAAAGTAGCACAAAAAAGTGTGGGTTCGAATCCTGCCTGTTCAATGATGTTTGTGATTGTCTGTGGAAAAACTAGTGGTGGTGGTCGGCAGTAGATGGCATTGGTGGATTGAGTGGTGGAGACAGAGCTGTAGAGTAGGTGCCCTCCCTCGATGAGTCTTTGGACTCTCTGGAGGTGTCAAATAATAATAATAATAATGAACAGATGGAATCAATAATGAAATCATATCAAAAATTGATATTAGGAAGGATGTTGACATTGTTAGCATTTAGGAATGTGTGAGCAGAGCACATCTATAATAGTATGATCACTTAAACAGAATGGGAAAAGTCTAGAAAAGCAAGTGTTTGATGTAGATTGAAGCAGTTTGAAATTCTTTAAAGAACTGACATATCAGATCTGACAATATCTGGAACTCTGACAGATAATAAACTAATTTGGAGAAAAATTATCAATAAAAAATTGGTACTAATGTAAATTTTATTATGTAGTCCTATCACAGCATCCAGCATATACTTGGTACATATCAGTAACTGAATGCTGTTGATAGTGATAGAAGGAACATAATATTATATACTGAAACTGAAACTTGACATTTGTGCAGTAGGAATAAAAAATAGAATGTAATAATAATAATAATAATTTGTATTTGATTTTACAATTAGATTTTGTACTTGGAACAAAAGTTTCTCTCCAACATATTTTGCATATTATAGATATTATGACAGTCAAAAAAATAATAAGAATATTAAATTAGAACTTTAATTTGGTAAATATGCCATTTTATCAATGTTAATAGTGTGTGTGTGTAGAGAGAGAGAGAGTTACAGGTCTTACCTAAATCAGGTAGACATATAACAAGGTGTAAATTTAACTGTATGTAAACATGTATAAATGATCTAGTGAAATTCAAATACACTGGTGTCCAAAACCTAAGGATCAACACTATTTCTGAAGATCACATCTGCAAATTCAGACAAATCAGACTGTGGCAATTTGTATAATTGACGATTTCGAGTAGAAAACGAGGTTCAAATTTTCAAATCGATTGCAAACAGATCATGTGGAAGCATTCGACAAGATAAAAGGCAAAAAGCAATGCTAAACGAATTGTGTTTGAAGGATGCTGTTTTCGTGAAGGAATAAAGCTGCAAATTTGAATGTCTTGTAATGCCTCAAAGATGTTATCTAGATTTCACATGGGGAAGAATAACTAGAAAGTTTGAAGGCCACAGAATTACTGATATTGCCAGAGAGTTTGGAATCTCACATAGCACTATTTTCAGACTCTGGGCAGCATCTTCTCATGAAGAGAGATTGGTTATAACAGCAAAAAGTAACTGAAGCACCATCAAGTCAGCTCCATTCAAGCAGAGGTAGTAAGCAGATATCTCAACAAAATATGGCAAGACATCTGAAACAAGTAGGCCTATACATCCGAAAACCTGTAGTCTGTGTCCCTTTATCCACTCATCTTGGAGCACGTTTTCAGTGGTGTTGTATCCATAAAATTGGACAAGACACCAATGGGCTAATGTACTCTTTACAGGTGAGAGTCATTCTAGTTTTTCCTCCGATTCTAGACGACACTTGATCTGGCATGAAAGTAGTACTGCTTACCATTGTGAGAATGTTCTTGAATGGGATAGATATGGTGGTGCTGGAATCATGGTGTGGGAAGGCATTATTATGCTTAATGGATGCTGAGCTACAAGTGTTGCAAAAAGCGACTATGACTGGTGAACAATATTCAAACAAATTTCTTCAATGCCATGTTTGATTGCTCCATGGTATGGTAGATGAAGAATTCATTTTTATGCATCTCAGTGCTACACCACATCATACATGAGCAATAGAGATACTTCTGGAGATTGAGGATATGAATTGAATTGAGTGGCCAGCATGCTCTCCAGATCTCAATCCCATAGAAAATGTTAGGGAAGTAACTGGGAGATGCATTGCTGCTCAAAATTTCCCACCAGAAAACAAACAAGGTAAATATCCTTGTCTGAAGGAGGAGTTGGCCAGTTTGCTTCAAGAACTCATGAATCACTTGGTGCTAAGCATAGTATACAATGTTATGGGTGCTGCATAGTGGTTCAGGGTGGACATATTGCAAACTGAAATATCTTTCTGCATAGTTTTCTGTTAGCACTGTACATTAATCCCTTAACTATGTCCTTATGAATTTTGTAACTTTTGCCAAAAATGTATTACAATTTAATTTGTACAAAATTTAGAACACATTTTTTTTGTGATATAATTTATTACTATGCTGGCAATAAATTTATGTCCACATTTGGCTGTAGTCATGAAAATTTTTCATATAAAAATAAAAATGAAGTTCATTCTTAGCTTTTGGACACCAGTGTACAACTATAATATTCTTTTCGTTATATTTATTACTGACTCACCCTGTCATCAGGAAGCTCTTGTAACACAGGACACTGTTCGTGAATACATCGAGAAGAATAATGGCCAGGAGTTCCTTCGCATGTGCAGTTGCGACATAATCCATCTTGCCACCATTCTCCAGGCTGAAAATCATAAAGCTGCATACTTTACACAGTTTACAACTTGGCTGTATGTATGTATATATATATATATATATATATATAATGACTTAAATTTAACTCCACTTCTAGTCATTAAATTTAAAGAAATTTAATGACTAGAAGTGGAGGGATATCAAAAAAATAGAAAAAACAAAACTATTTATTATTTGGATGCACAACTAGTTTCATCTTGGAAGACTTCATCAGATGTATAACACGAAAACAGAAATACAAAAATATACATTACAAGAGAACAACAGCTATAAATTAACTTGCAAATGTATTGCTGACATTTCTTTCTGGATGCCATAGTATTGTTGTGCACGTTCATGTAGGCAAAATCTTGTGGATGCCAAAGTTGAATAGCTGAAGAGTGACAATTGAATAGGTTATAGCTAAGAAAAAATTCTGTTTATAAATAGTATTTCTAAAAAGAAATTAACAAAAAAGAATTTATGCAAAGGGTAAATACAGAAATAACATCAAAACCTGATGGAATTGAATCTTTTTGAAGCTGCAAGCTTTTAACAATCGAAACAAAGTGTTCAGAATTCTTGAGAAAGGAGGTAGTCAAGTATGTTAAACTTTTCAAAACTTAAGCCAAATGTTTTTAAATCTTGTATGTCTTCTATCAATGCCTTCTATGATGGGTATAAGTGGAGTGTTTTCTTATGGATTTTAGGCAAACCATATAATTAAGGGATGAGAGGATGAAAGAATGTAGAAATAACCTTAAATTTCTAGAGAATTCTCTAGTGGTTCTCAAGAGATGTTAATATGAATATCACGTTCACAAGTTAGATCCCTTTCTAGAATTGCATAAGTATCTGTTTGTAGTTATATCTAGAATGACAGTTAAGTTATCTTTGTATGTAGGGAGAATGAGTGGAAGAAGGGTAATTATTATGGGGAATTTCAATATGGTAACATTGATTGGAAGGAGGAGAGGACACATGGAAGGAATTGGATTTTATGCAGTTATTAAGGGATAACTATCTGCGACAGCATGTAATGGAAAATAGTAGGGGTCAGAGAGTGCTTGACCTAGTAATTGCATCTGAGAATTTGGCTGTAACGAATATGACCACGTTGTCACCAATTGGTGAGCATGATCATAAGGTCTGGACTTGGGAGGTGGCTAAATGTGTGGAATTTTCAACTAAGACAGGGAACATGTGGAATTATCGGGCCGGTAGGTATGACAAGCTTAGGAGATTGCTTGGTTCAGTGCCATGGCATGTAAGAGCTGGATGTTGATAGTGGATGGGAAGTGGTTAAGGAGTGTTTGCAGGAGGCAATGGCTGACTGTATACCTAAAGTCCGAATAGTAAATCAAATAGAGGTTAAATGGATGAATAACACCATTAAGCTTGAGCTGCAAAAAAAGAAAACACTGTGGAGGGAATTTAAGGAGAAAGGTGACCAGCAGGTACATGAACGGTATAAAGCGCAGGCTAGAAGAGTAACGAGTGTGGTAAGAAAAGCAAAAGTGGATTATGAAAGGAAATTAGCCATACAGACTAAAGAGAATTTCAAACAGTTTTTTCGATATGTTGCAAGTAAAAGAAAAAATGTATACAGCAGAATGATTTTAAAGAATGCCATAGGTAGGGAGGTAACCGAATCAGTTGATATAGTGGAATTACTGAGCGAGCACTTTGCAGGATTATATCATCCAGGTGGAGACATTGCAGGAATGACGGAACCAACAGCTTATACGAGAATGGTGGTGAACAGTCTATTACAAAACCTCAATGTCAATACAACTGTGGGATTGGATAGTATAACAGCATGTGTTGTATATGAAGCAGCTAAAGAATTGTCAGTGCCCTTGACCATTTTGTTTAATTTGAGTCTCGGGTGTGGGTTAGTCCCGATGGGGTGGAAAGAGGGGGGAAAATAGTTCCACTGCATAAAGGAGGTTCCAAGACTGCTGATGCAAATTACTGACTGATTAGCATATCAGGAATCGTTGTCAAGGTCTTGGAGAAAATAGTCAAGAGGAGAATACAGGTATTATTATTATTATTATTATTACACCAAGATCTCATGGAGTCAAAGACTCATCTGGGAAGTCCTTTTATCACACACACAGCTCATCATACCGTTCCTTGAACACATTAAAGCCCCGTGTGGACACCACACTCTCAGGCAAGGCATTCCAATCATTCACAACTCTGCACAAAAAAAAAGCTGCCCCTCACTCCCCCTACACACACCTTCTTTATAGAGTTTCCAAGGATAACCTCTAGTTCTCCCACTATTTTCTGTAGAACGTCTCCAGCATTAATCCTATAACAACCCCTTACCAACTTGTAGGTCATTATCATATCTCCCCTCTTCCTCCTGTCCACCATACTCTGCAAATTACATCTTCTCAATCTTTCCTCATATTCGACATTCCAGAGATCAGAAACTATCTTAGTCAATCGCCTTTGGACCCTTTCCAACATCTCTTCATCTCTTCATTCAAAACCAGGTGACCAAATCTGGGCACAATAGTCCATGTGTGGCCTAATCAAATCCTTACACAACAGAACAAGAATCTCCCTACTTCTACACATCAGTGTCCTCCGCATCATTCCCCGAAGCATTTGTGTTGTCTTCACAATTTTGGCTGTGTCCCCTAAATTTCAGATCCTTATCCACTATCACCACTAGATCTCTTATTTCTTCCACCTCCAACAATATATCCTCACCATGCATAAATTCTGCATCCCATCTTTGTTTTCCAAATTTTAAAACCTTACATTTTGCAACATTGAACTGAACTCACATCTCCATTTCCGTGCCCAATCACTTAATTTATTCAAATCTTCTTGTAAGGCCACAATATCTTCACTACTCTTTATGGTTTGTCCCAACTTTGCATCATCTCCAAACAACTGAATATCTCCATCCAAATCTTCACCTATATTGTTAATATACAAGTTAAACAGTAACGGCCCCAAAAGAGACCCCTGAGGCATTCCGCTAGTGATGTTCCTTTTCCTGGATATCACTCCCCAATACACAACTGTTGATACCTATCAGATAGCCAGTCTCCAATCCAATTCAACAATCTAATATCTCACCCCATCTGCTCCAGTTTGATTATCAATTTGTCATGAGGTACTCTATCTAAAGACTGTGAAATCTAAGTATATTACTGTGAATCCTTCTCCTCTGTCCAATGAAGCAGTCACTTTATTGTAATAAGTAGGTAGATTACTAAAACAAGACCTCCCTTTAGCAAATCCATGCTGTCCATCAAAGATAATACCATTGTTGTCAACCCAACTTTGGATCCTAGTTCTCACAAGCTTCTCCAACAACTTAACCACAACACCTGACACACAGATAGGCCTATAGTTTGATGCTTGAATTCGATCACCTCCTTTATGAAGTGGCACAATCTTGCCCTCCTTCCACTCCTCAGGGAGTTGACCAAGTGCTAGACTCATATTAAAAAAATATGTCTTGACAGGTGTCACCTCCCTGGCACATTCCGTCAGAATACGTGGCAATATATTATCAAGTCTCACAGCCTTATTAACATCCAGTTTACTCAACTCCTCATACACCTCTTGCTCGCTCACAGTCAGTATTTCCTTCCCGTCATCTACTGCTCTCAATCTCTCCATTAAGTCACATTCCCAAGATTGAAAGACCTTTATGAATTGATCATTAAGTATCTCCACCACACCTTCTGCAACAGCTGTCTTTATGCCATTTTCTCCTATCAATGTCATCCTTCAATAATCATTCTTTTTTTGCTGGCTACATATCGAAAGAACTCCTCAGGATTTTTTTGACTTCATTAGCTAACTGCCGTTCATACCTCTCTTTAGCTACCCTCACCAACCAAATCACCCTCCTTGCCTGGTGTTTGTAGACCTTATGAAATTGGTTATTTCCACTTCTCTTATGCTGCCTCCACAATGCCCTCTTTCTGTGTATCACATGCTTAATGTCTTTATTCATCCATCTCACACCTACCTTATTTAATATTCTCACCCTTGGAATACACTTAGACACCACATCTACTAGATAGTTATTGAAAATCCCCCAAGCTGCATTTATCTCTTTTCCAGCTAACTCCTCATTCCATGCTACACTCACAAGCTGTGTCCTGAGCTCTTTATAATCATCCTCCTTGTAGTTCCACATACAGCCTTTTCTCATCAGAGAGGTCCTCACATTGTTGACAATCACCCCATGAAATCACTTCATGGTTACTCTCACCAATTGGTGGATGATTTGACACCTCATTTATAATTACATCCTCTGATGCAATGACCAAATCCAAGTCACTCAATGCTCGCGTGCCCTCTGTTACATACTGTCTGAGGAAGTTATACCTGAAAAACTCAAGAAACTCATTTTCTTTACTTCCAGTTGCTATCTCATCATTCAAGTCTATATTGCCATAATTAAAATCGCCCATTATGATTACCCTTTTCTTATTTGCTTGACTAATTTGATTATACATTTCATTAACACCACCATCGACATTACCTGTTCAATAACAACATCCAATCAAGTATTTGATTCCATTCACCTCTATCACACACCATACTGCCTCAAAACCACTGGCACTATTTCCCTCTTGCATCTCTACTTTGTATGAACATAACTCTTTCTCTATCATCAATAGCACTCGCCCTCCTTTTTTACCCCGTCTATCCTCACGAAAAACATCATACCCTTCCATCTCTATTCCTGTCAGGATGTCGTCCTTTTCCAACCATGTCTCACTTATTCCAACAATCTTTGGGTGAACAGACGCAATTAATGCAACCATTTCATCTGCAATAAATTTAGTTTAATCCTTTATCCATGTATAAGCAAACAAAGTTTGTGCCTGAAAATATCTTCAGGACTGAGGTAAGGTGGTGCAACACCAGGTAACTCCGAGCAAAGGTGGACCAAGATCTTATCACTGCTTGTCTCCGTATCCCCCATAATGCAAAGCACATCTCCTTGAGGGACATGTATACTGCAATGCATTAAGGAAAGGGCCACTACCCAGATCGGTTTCAACCTTTATTCAGGACTTGTCAGTGGGAGGAAGACCCAAACGTGGAGATACTAATGTTAAAGATACCAAGCAATTTTAAACCTGGTTTTACTCCATTTTTTCCAAGTAAGCTAACAGACAATGTCAAGGGGCCACTACCCAGACCGGTTTCGACCTTTATTGAGGTCTCATCAGTGGGGAGCCAGGCTAGAAAGGGGTAGTGGCCCCTTGCCTTTAATACAAAACATCATACATCCCCTTCTTGGAGATGTGTTTTGGCATTAAGGGTAAATATTAAGATTAGTGATCAGAGCTTGCTCCACGTCTACCACGAGTTGCCTTGGTCTTGCACTACCTGTGGGATCAGCTAGTCTTGCATAAATTGCAGGCGCAAACTTGACATTGTCTGTTTGCTTACTTGGAAAAAATGGAGTAAAACCAGGTTTAAAATTGCTTGGTATCTTTAACATAACTATACCCAAGTTAAAAATACTTTCTACGTGGAGATACTAAGGCAGAAGCAATAGGAAAGATCATATTTACCTATACAAGTTGCTAACAGGTGTACCACCTTATTATTGAATTAGTATGGATTTAGAGAAAGATGATGGAAGTTTATTTTGCACTTGGTTAGACTATAATAAATTTAGTTTAATCCTTTATCCAAGTGTAAGAAATCCAATTGAGCCTGAAAATATCTTCAGGACTCAGGTAGGTGGTGCAAGAACAGGTGGTACACCTGTTGGCAACTTGTATATGTAAATATGACCTCTCCTATTGCTTCTGTCTTAGTATCTCCATGTTTGGAGATACTAAGACAGAAGCAATAGGAGAGGTCTTAGTATCTCCATGTTTGGAGATACTAAGACAGAAGTGGCCCTTCCGTTAATGCATAGTAGTATACATGTCTGCAAGGAGATGTGTTTTGCATTATGGGAGATACTGAGACAGGGAGTGATGGGAGCTTGGGCCATCTTTGCTCAGAGTGGTCTGGTGTTGCACCACCTTGCCTCTGTCCTGAAGATATTTTCAGGTGCAAACTTTGTTTGCTTACACTTGGATAAAGGATTAAACTAAATTTATTATAGTCTAACCAAGTGCAAAATAAACTTCCAACATCTTTCTCTAAATCCAGAGTAATTCAATAATAAGGTGATACACCTGTTGGCAACTTGTATAAGTAAATATGACCTCTGCTATTGTTTCTGCCTTGTATCTCCGTGTTTGGGTCTGCCTCCTACTGATGAGACCTCAATACAGGTCTTATCAGTAGGAGGACCACTATTCGTTCTGGATAGTGGCCCTTCCCTTAATGCATAGCAGTATACATGTTTGCAAGGAGATGTGCTTTGCATTACGGGAGATACTCAGACAAGGAGTGATGAGAGCTTGGTCCACCTTTGCTCAGAGTTGCCTGATGTTGCACTACCTTACCTTAGTCCTGAAGATATTTTCAGGTGCAAACTTTGTTTGATTACACTTGGATAAAGGATTAAACTAAATTTATTATAGTCTAACCAAGTGTAAATTAAACTTCCAACATTTCATCTGCCTCGTTTCTTATACTTCTAGCATTTGTATACAAACACAACAGCTCATTTCTGCATCTACAGTTAGTTCCACTGATACCACTCACTCAATGTGATCTCTCCATGTTTGACTGGGACCATTTCCCTTTCTGCTTATTCATTTTAAAACACTTTTCAATTCCAACTGTTTCCTCTTGATACCAGGTCATCCCATTTTTTTCCTGTCTACACATGCTCCAACCTCAGCTCGGAGCATCCACCTTTCTCATGCTGTGTACTCCTGTCCACCCTGAGCCTCCTCTGAGGAATGAATAGATGAAAATGGGATACTGTATGGGGGAGAGCATGGTTTCATGAAAGGTATATCATGCCTCAGTAACTTGCTCATGTTTTATAACACAGTGATGGCTGAACTGGATAAGGGTAATGGGTTTACAGTGATCCTACTGGACCTTGCTAAGGCCTTTGACAGGATACCACATGGAATTCTAATCAGTAAACTGCAGCATATGGGATGGATATAGGGTTGGTGAGATGGATAGGTGGGTGTTTGATGGAGAGTGGTTTATTCAGGAGTAGAGTCCAAAAGATGGCCTATGACTAGTGGTGTGCTGCAGGGTTCTGTTCTTGGATCAGTACTGTTCAATTTGTTCATTAACGATATAGGAAAGGATCTGAAAGGAACTGTTCATTTGTTTGCTGATGAAGCTAAGTTGGGTAGAGCAATAGTGAATGCACAGGATGTCGAAATTTTGTTTTGCAGGATGATTTGTATAGTGTGGAGGGGTGGGCTAAGGAGAATGGATGTCAATTTAATATTGCAAAATGTAAGGTTATGCATTTTGGGGTGAAAAGATTAGCAGCAGTACACCACATCAGTGGAACTGTACTCCACGAGATTGACGAGGCCAGAGATTTGGGAATGTTGGTGGATAGAGAGTTGAAGTTTAGGGGGACACATTGCAAAAGCTAAATCAGCTCATCAAATCACTTGGTTGCTGAAAAATACTTTGATGACCAGAGATAAGCAAGTTATTGTTCCTCTGTACCGAGCCTTGATAAGACCTCATCTCGACTACTGTGCCCAGATTTGGTCACCTAGGTTTCTTCTTGATGGAAAGGAGGTGGAGAGGATCCAGAGAAGAGTAACCAAGATGATAGCAGGCCTATGGAATGAACCTTATGAGAACAGAGTGAAGATTTGTGGGTTGCAGAAATTGGTTGATAGGCAGAACATGGGTGATATGATTGGGACATTCAAATTACTGAAGGGTTTCTATAAGATTAATTCAGAAGATATTTTTCAGAATAGGCTACTGGTGGTGGGAGGACTAGGGTCCATCCATGGAAGCTGGGCAAGAGCGTGGTTAGAAAGGGTGTTAGATCTAGGTGTTTTACTTGGAGAGTGGTGAATGAGTTGAATAAGCTGGCAGAGTCTGTTGTGGATGCCAGGGCCGCATTTATACTTTTGGAGGCCCAAAGCGCAACATCATTATGAGGCCCTCAAAAATAAGCATTTTTTTAGTTTATTGAAAATAAAAGTCAACATTTCCATAATAACTCATTTTAATGGCACAATACAACATTGGTATACAAATATTTGCATTTTAAAAAAGTATAAAAATAAATCAGTTCAAATTTAAATAAAAAATTAATAACTAAAAGTTTTTTTTTTCTGGCTTTGGTTTTAGCAAATATATCTATAATGTCATCATAACGGATCAAGTCCATTACATCTGATTCAATGCATAATAACGACAGGTAACTTGTTTTATTTCGGTGCAAGTTGCGTCTTAAATATTTTTTTATTCATATCAACACTGAAAATGAAATTTCAGCACTTGCATTTGAAATAGGCATCGTCGAAAATATTTTTTAAATTGTTTCTACGTTTGGTAAAGTAGACCTTAACTCATCGTTTATAAATTTGTACATATTTTTAATTGAAGAATTTTCTTCCTTTATCATTATTAAAAATTGGTTAACTTCATCGTCAATTTTTCTGGATCAATATCAGTCCCATAAGTTTGTAAAATTTTATCGATACTAGTCTTGTACTTGTCTTGATCTATATCTTCTTTCAAAAAAATGTCAAACATATTTAATATGTCGAAATAGCTTTTTTGTTCTTTCATTAATTTCCAAAATTAGCTTATCGCAAATGACATTAAAAGTGTTCACAGCAAAATTTTCTTTCCCATGTAATATAATCTTATTGTTAGATTGTGAAACTTCATTATTCGTTTTTTTTACTTTTTATCTCTTTCCTTTTCATCTTTAAATTTTGTATTATCTGTTAATAAATTTGCTTCTTCATTTACAGCAGCAAAACTATTTCTTATATTTAAAATAAAACCAACAAAAATAAATCCATATTGGGATTTTGTAGAGATTTACTAGTAGCATTTATTCGTTGTAAAATTTTGTCCGACATAACTGTTAAAATTGCTGTTTCTGGTTTGTCAAAATGTTCAGCCAATGATGCGCTCTCTAATTTAGAAATAGGTTTTTCATGAGGAGAAATGGATATTTCAAGTAATGCGTCTTTAATTTGTTTATATCCACGTTTCAATTCCAATATAGCGTCAGCTCTTGCAGACCACCTCGTTTCACTTAGTCTTTTAACAGTTAAAGATTTTTTTTCTAAATGTTGAAGGAGTATACCCCATCTTCTTGTTGAAGATGAAAAGTAATTATATACATTTTGAATAAAACAAAAATATTGCACTGCTTCCAGACAATTCCAGATGAGTCTTTGACTCCATGAAGTCTTGGATAATAATAATAATAATAATAATAAGATTCCCCGGCATAGTTGCCAATTCAATTTAAGGAATGACTAGAGTGTGGTATATAATGTGCAGAGGGACTACGTTTTTTCAGCTTAGCTTGTAAACTTGTATAGATATCTTTCATATTGGCAGCGTTATCATAGCTTTGCCCTCTGCACATTTTTATATCCAAAGATAATTCTTCTAATTTTTTTAATACTACCTCTTCTAAATATAAGGAATTATGTTGTGTAATTCTGATGAACCCAATAAATGTTTCTCTAATGTCAGAATTTGCGGCAACATACCTAAATATCATAGCTAGTTGGTCATTATGGGCAATGTCTGGCGTTGAATCGAATATTAGTGCAAAATGAGCAGCTTCCTTAATTTCTGATATTAATATTTCTCTTTTTTTAAGCTATTAACGCTATGAATTCATCACAAATATGGTAAGAAAGATAATTTGATCTGCCAGAACCACAGTTGGCATACATTTTCATGTGGTGTTTTAAAAAATCATCAAATTCACTTAATGTAAACCCGATAAATAATTTCCGATAAAAAAAGAATCAGAAAAAATATCATTTGTATTTCCTCTAAATGCTAGCCCTAGTTTACTCAGTAACTTAATGGTAGTTATTATTCTTTTTAAAACCTCTCTCCAATAATTTTCTTCAGATTGTATTTGTTTGATCAATTCGACTATTTACAGAAATCGATTTTCTTTTACGATATGTGCACATCGCTCGTATATGCTCGTGATCACATAAGGTTCGTGTTATATTTCCCCAGTCATTAAAACCCTTCATTAAGTTATTATTTGACTTAGAAAACAATTTATAAACTTCTTCTTCCTAACATGGATTTTAGGCCAGGTGCCCCTTCCGGTCTCATGCCATCTCTTTCTTGGTCTTCCGATTCTTCTTTTCCCACTTATTTTGTATCTGTATATATTTTTGGTAGTCTGCTGTTGTCCATTCGATTTAAATGTTCTAGTCATTTTTGTTTATGCTGTCTTATGTAGTAGTTAATTGGTTTTATTTTCAGGGATTGTAAGATTTCTTCATTTGTTTTGTGGTCCCACTTGGTATATCCAGCTGTTTTTCTGAGGAACTTCATTTCTGCTTGTTTGAATTCGTCTTTCATCTTTCCTTTTTATGGTCCATGTTTTGCTTCCGTATAGTAGAGTTGGTTTTGAAAAGACATTATATAGTCTGATTCTAGTGTGCTTTTGTACTAGGAATGGCTTAAATATATTATTTATTATGCCATTTACTTTGACAAAGTTTGATATTTTAGTGTCTATGTCTTTTTCTTCTTCATATGATAGATCACATCTTAAGTATCTGAAAGTATTTATTTTTTCTAATAATTTATTATCTATCACTATTTTACTTCTTATTGGGTTTTCTCCTTTGAATGCCATTATTTTTGTTTTTTCTTTAGATATTGTCATATTGTATTGTTTTGAGATATCATTTAATGATTTTAATGATCTTTGTAAACCATTTTCGGATGTAGCTAATACTATTTGATCATCAGCAAATAGTAGTGCATCTATCTTCATTTGTGGGGTTATTTATATACCAAATAGGTTATACTGTTTCCAGATTGTTATATATATTGAAAAGCAGAGGTGAGAGGGTACATCCCTGTTGTACTCCTCTTGATATATCTTTCCATTCTGAGATGTGTTCTAGTTTAAACGCTATTTTATTTCCTTATATATTTCTTGAATGGATTGTTAAAGTTGGTTTGGTATGTTTGAATGTGTTAATATTTTAAACAACTTTTGTCTACTAATTTTGTCAAAGGCTTTTTCATAATCAATAAAGGCCACGTGTGTTTCTTTTTGAAATTCTCTTCTCTTTTCTATTAATAATTTTAAAGTAAAAATTGGATCTATGCAGGATCGGCCTTTTCGGAAACCATTTTGTTCTTCTAGTAATTTGTCTTCTACAATGCTGCTTAGTTTCTCTTTTAATATTCCTGCATATATTTTATATCCTGTATTCAGTAGGCTAATTCCCCTATAATTATAGCAATTGTCTTTATTTCCTTTTTTATAGATTGCGATAACCAGTGCTTTTTTCCAAGAGTTAGGAATTTTTTCGGACATCCAAACCATATTAAAAAATTTCAGAAGTCTTTCATTAAATTTTTCACCTGCATTTTTGTATAGTTCTATATTTATATTGTCTTTTCCTGGTTTTCCTATTTTTCATCGTCTTTATTATATTTTTCAGTTCTATTATTGTGATATTTTCTATTAGGTCATTCTTTGTCTTATAAAAATTTTATTTCATTGTTCTCATTTGTCCAGAGATTTTGGAAATAAGTCACCCATTTTTCTAAATCTATTGTTTGTATTTTTATCTTTTCTTTTATTTCTTTATTCATGTATTTTATTACTTTATAGGTTTTGGGTTGTGGCTTAAATAAATCCTTTTCTAGTTCTGTTACGAAATTGTTCCATCTTTCTCTATGTTTTTTCCTTACTTCTCATTTGCAATTGCACTATTTCTTTCATACTCTATTTCTGCTTCTATTGTTTTGGAATTTAGCCATTTCTGGTAACTGTCCTTTTTGGTTTTTATTATTTTTCTATTTCTCTGTTTCTGTCTTGTAGTCCTCTTTTTCTAATCCATTTGTGCTTTATTCCTAAAGTTTCTGTTGCTGCTTTTGTCTTATATTTGTGAGAATTTGTTTCAAATTTTCCCATTCATCTTCTATGTCACTTGATTCATGTGTGGTTTCTGTTTTTAAGTTTGTGTATTTTTGATATTGTTGTCTAACTTGGGGATCCCGTCATGAAGAAATTTTGTAGCTTGATGGTAAGAATTTTCAATTCTATGTGTTTTTAGCCACTTTAGTTTCAAACGAATTTTTGCTGATACCATATAATGATCAGAGTTTAATTCAAAGCCTCGATATGCTCTTACGTCTAAAATTAACTCCACTAATTTAAAATTTGTGATAACGTAGTCAATTACTGATTTGTATCCTCTGGCTGACCAAGTATATTTATGTATTTCCTTGTGTTTAAACATTGAATTCATTATTCTCGTTTTATTATAAATGACAAAATCGAGAAATCTGCGACCATTTTGATTACATTGTTGTGCCGGAAAATATGCTAACTCACTATTTGTAAGCCATCTTGTTTCCGACCCAACACACAGTAACAATTAGACCTAAGGATAAGGACATGCTTATGCCTCCAGAGAGAGAGGGCTAAGAGAGTTTTGTATACATATGTTCACTCAGAAGTTATATCAAACTGACTGAGATTGTTAAAATTAAGTAAACTTAGGAAATCTGTATTTAGAATTGATAATGTCTGAGTAAAATAAGCAAAGGGAAATTGTGTCTCAGGACCGAAATTGTTATTATGAAATGTGCATGAGAGATCTATGTATTAGAACCACGTCAAAACAGTTCGGAGTTGGGGTGACCAATCGGCCATGGCTAAGAGTATGATGTAGTCACCGAGAGAGAGGGCATTCACATTTGTAATATAAGGCGCAGTGCGAGACTCAAACGCTCTCTTGTTTTTTGCCTGCATTTCCATCCAAGTCCTGGATAGCTACGGAAGCTTGCTGCCGGTGCCTAGCAACAATCTCCCGGTTGCTGTTGTACCATGTTGAGTAAAGTCACCAAAGCAATGAAGTCAGAATTCCAGTAAAAAGCCGTTGGTAAGTTAAGCCAACGTAAAGTCAGAGAAGAGAAACCTCTGAAGATAGTGGAAGTAAGTCGCTGATGCCATGAAAACAGGTGGTGAGAAAATGCGGAAGTGAAGTCAGCGAAGGGCAACCTTCGAAGATAGTGGAAGTAAGTCACTGATGCCATGAAAACACGTGGTGAGAAAATACGGAAGTGAAAGCGTGGAGGGAAGTCACGGAAACTCCATGAAAAGAAAAAGATGGTAATGTACAATTTTTCATACTCATTATAGAATTGTAATCGTAAAAGGAATAGGAGCCAAGGAATTAAGGAGCTCCACACATTAACTTATCTATAGTGCCTAAAAGACTACGTGGACTGATTTGTCTGTGTCAAATAAGCTGGTGCCACTCTAAGCTTGTGCTGAGAATGGAACCTAACCTTCAAACTGTTTGTCAGGAAGATGCCATATGATGTTAGATATTAGCCTGAATTTTAATTAAGTTATGGGGGGATAGAGCTTGAGCATGTATAAGAATATTTTTCCATGTTAAAATGCAAGATGGGATACGCCTGACATACTTTGTATAAAGTCTGTATATAATTGTCCTTAGAGAGCGAGCACTGAGTAACCCTGTATGGGATAGTTGAGTCTGAACATAATAATATAACAGAGATATAGGATTGATTCGTTTAAACATAAGAATTGAAATTTTGGATATCTTAAACTAAAGAGGGGGGGGGAGTACAGACTCTCTAGCATTGAAATTATTATATAAAGTGTATCTATGCAAGTGTTTATAATAAATATATTTCTTTATGTCAAGGTTCACGAGTCTGTTGTTTCTGAGATTGAATTACCACTTATAAAACTTTCAGACCTGTATGAGTGAAGGGGGAAGCAATTTACGTAACAAAGAAAAGGGGGGAGCCACGACTGCATATCATGTGAGCCCTTTGTTGTTTAACGTTATTTATTTGATTATCAGAATTTAGTTGCCGGCTGGCGCAGTCGTTCTAAACAAATATAAATTTGCTGGCAATGGAATAACTGATATCCTTAAATGACAAATAATATAACAGAAAGAATATAAGTGCAAAGATAAATATGGGGGTAGTGACGACATAACAACATGTATCTTCGCCAAATTTCCCTATGTTTGTTTTGTATTTTTTGTTCCCTCTATTCTGGCATTTAAATCTCCCTCTAGCAGTAAATAGTCAGTTTTTTTTGTTTTATCTATGGCATTCTGTAATTCTTTATAAAATATATTAACGTTTTCTTCTTTTTCCCTCTTCCGGTGCATATGCACCAATTATTGTTATGTGGCCTCTTAACGTCTTGAGTCTAATTTCTATTAGTCTTTCATTCAAATAGTTGTAATATACAATATTGTTCTTTAGGGATTTATGTACCATAATCATTATACCTGGTTTTGCTCTTTCTTCTTTTTTTACCCCACTGTAGATTTGTATATAGTTGTTTGTTTCTTTTGTACCTTTTTGTTTTTTCTTTGTTTCTGTTACTATACATATCTTTATGTTAGCTTGGTTTAGTTATTTATCAAGTTCTTCTTTGTGTGTGCAATGCTTCTCACATTCCATGTTGCAATTTTACAATTTACAAACAAAGCAGTAAATTGCTTTGCTGGTTTCTGAAAAAATTAGCAACTCTCGTTTCTCCTTTGTTCCATTTGCCTTTTTTTACAGTAAAAATGTGATATATTTACATTTCTGATATATATTCTATTGCATTCTGCATATTCTTTTTTTAAATTTTCGATTTTACCAACACTCTGGGGCATATTTATTAAAATATGCTCGATAAACTGTTCATTAATAGTAAGTGGTCAGACTGCTATATCGGTAGGATAAGAGATAGCTTGCTTGCTTGCTGGTAAGTACAGACTCTGATTGAAAATTTTCTTCAGAATCCTCTTGATTTGTTTCATTTACTTCTTTCTCTCCTTCTATGTTTTCCACATCATTTTGATGTTCTTCATTTTCACTTTCATCTCCTCCTGATAATGATACCAATGTTTTGTTTTCATTCCGAGAACTGTGAAGTACAACTTCAGTTCTACGTAATTCTTCATTTTCAGAACGCAAGAAAGACAAAATTGTCAGCTTTTGACTATTTAGGTGTTTTTCATTTTCTCTAAGTCATTTTCTTTTACTAGCTGTGGATTCAAATTTTCTTGGCATCATTATGTGTATTAATCTATCAAAAGCGAAATAAATATTTATTAAATCCAAAATAAACATATAAATAAAATAAACAATTACGTTAAAAGCTTAAAAAATACAAAAATAGAAACAGTAGTATCTTGGTTTTGTTAAAATAAATGAGTAACAGTAAAATAAGAATAATAATTAATTGAATAATATGTTCTTACTGACTGCAATAACTACTTTAACCATATAATTAGGTATATATACACTTCTATACAGTATACTGCTTTACAAGTACTAGCCAAATAATGGTAACTAAACTATTGTTAAATTATCAATTTAATTACTGTTTTTTGATATTTCCTTTACTGTTCTACGATATTTGACCCTTTTTGGTGCACAATTTATTTATTGTGTCTCTTCCCAAAAATACAAACGAATTTCACATGTATACAATAAATATGAATATTAAAAAAATCTTGGTAATATTAAAATAGCAACCTTGTAAGTCATTTATATAAATAAATGACTAATTGCATAAATTGCATAAATAATTATGCAACTTCTATGATACTTTATATTTAATATTAAATTTTCCAAAATAGTTTAAAATCTTTTAATGTAATTCTAAATATATATATTATTTACACTTTTAAATATTCCATGTAATTGAATCATAATTAATTTAAAGAAAGATGTACTATGAAAGATTTCAATTGCAGCGTGATTATTGATTTTGAGAACATTGATTTTGTTCGAAAAGCTTTGTTGACAAGCATCATAGTAGCTACAAAAATTCTGAATACGGAAAAAATATTAAAAGGTATGGTAATAATTTAGTATAAGGATAAAAGTTAAAAAAAAAAAAAAAGAATTTAAATGCAACCAAATTAAGCTTGCTAATCAAGCAAGCTTAATTTGCTAATAAAAATTGGAACTTCACGAACTGTAAAGTTGAGATATTCTCACTAAAAATAATAATTTTGAATTTATGGTAATAAAAATTGTAGCAAAAATCATCATTTATGGAATTACAACATTTATTTATTACAAGATTTATTCAACTCCAGCTTTGATTTTTTTAAGTTGCAGTAATAAGCATAATAATTCCAGCTTTAGTTAAAACTTAGAGGCAATAAATAGTAACGATAACTTGCTATGCTCGCTAACATCCACTTTTTTTACTTGACATTTTACTCTAAAATGACTAGAATATTGATGCCAAAAAAATGAACTGAAAAATCAATTGAATTTATAAATAATAATAAACTTGAAATTCAAATGCTCTATTTAGGTGATATAGAAACTGCTCTTACCCAACTAATTAATACAAATAGCAGCAGCACACAAAAAAAACCTATGTTGTCTCTGGAATGTGTTTCAAAATGATCGCAAAAACTTTCTTTAACTCAAAAACTTATTTACTCTGTTTACAATTTTCACTTATTAAACTTCTAGTATACTTGCAAAGAGGTTAGCTAACTCTCCATTTAGTTACTTTTACAAACTGTATACCAACTTCAAATATGTCAATAGATTCTCTTAATGACACTTCTTGTTACTGTTAATCTAAATCTTAATTGTCCAACTAAAACACATTATAAGAGGAATTGTACAAAGATATATAACTTACAAAAGCTCTGTATCGCACATTCAGTCAAAGGTCTTGCACAAAAAGTTCTAAGGCAATTCTCTCATCTCAGATCTTGAGCTTCCTTCAGGAAATCTGGCTTCAGAAATATCTCATTGGGAAAATAGCGGACTGTAAACTGCGCCCTGCAGTACTCATATACAGCTCTGGCAAAACATTATTTTCCCACGGCGAAAAGAAAATCTTCTGAGCGAAGGTACTTCGGGTAATTTGTCTTGCCTTTTCTCTTGCTTGGGCTTGCCAAAAATGCCTGGATGACTGCCTCCTTTTTCTGCCGCCTCCACTAACTCGAACTGCTGCCAACTGTCAACTGGGATTCTTCTCTGGCCTGGAAGCTTTTCTCAGGCGATTGGACATCTCCTTTCAGCAACTCGAAGCCTTCTCTTAAGACTGGAACCGGGAAGCTCCTCTCTGGCAACGTTTGGAAATGGGAAGCCTCTCTCTCTAGCGACTTTTGCATCTGGGAAGCCCGATATGCTTGGCTCTGTCCCCCCTTTTATTATGCTTTCTCTGAGACCTTGCGCAAAGTTTGTAACCACTGAAGAATGCAGCATGATTCTTTCATCTTAAGTTTCAAGTTCGGCCCACTCTTTGTTCTCTTCTGTGCCTTTGTTTGATTGTAAGTTGCCGACCATCAGAAAGTTGTTTGAATCTTTCTGACTGACTTCAGAGGTGTTTATGTGTAGAGCTTGTAAGCCTTTCTCATACACACAAAATTTAATAAACAACCTTTCTAATGCTGCTTTGTAGATCCATTACATACAGCTCCGGCAAAAATCATTGCCTTTGTTTTTAACACTCTAACATATTCTTATTAAAGAAATATATCTAATACAAAATATACAGAGACAAACAAGGTTATTTTTTACAACATTCTGATGGGACTAGACCTAAGTAAAAAATCGATGTAATGTGCTTTGGAATATTTAAGCTACAAACGAGTTTTTAGAATGTTGAAAGAACAATAGTCTAAAAGTCCAAGTAGTCCAGTGAGAACCATCTGTGACAAAATGAAACTAGTTTATTTATTTAAAAACACAAAAATACAAATTTATTAAGTATATCTTTATAGAGTTCACAATTAAAAGGACTCTAATAATAATAATAATAATAATAGATTTTTACAGATGTATCTGATCTTGTTTTGGTATTATCAAAATTATCAAGTTATTCTGAAGCATTATGAATTTTGCTATTTTATTATTATGCCGCTAATATTTCTTCAAATGCGGCACTTTTTACAACAAAACTGGCTAAGTTATGTTGAATATATCTGTTCTCAAATATACTCAAAATCCCTTTGACCTAATAAAAAGGCAGAATGCTGATGAAACTTCATCAGCATTCTATCAGTTAAAATGCAATTACCCCCCCCACCACCACCACCGTCGTCAACGGATTATTGTAGTTTTGTGCACTGTATTTCTTGGATTGACCCTTTTTTGCTGCACAATTTACTTATTGTGTATCTTCCCAAATAAAAAAGAATTTCCCATGTGTGAAAATAAATAATCAAAATGTTTCTTTGCATTGGAAATATTATGTCAAATATTTATATTTTTTAAATAATGTTTATTGAAATAAATATGACATTTTGCTTCCTTTCCTTGCAAAATAAAATTATATGGGTCGCACATTTCAATTTTAGGAACGAATTTTTTATTTTTATTTATTTTTATGAACAACAAATGGTGTTAACCTGCATTACTCAGGGTTTTCGATTGCGAGTCTTTTTAATTTATATCCAATGACATTTTATCAGCGATTCCATGCCTTTGTCTTTTGCTTAAAACTGCAACAGTACAATTATTTTGGAAAAATAATGAATTCAAAGAAAAAGTAAGTGCATGCATGTTATCTGACAGTATTTGTGTGTGTGTGGTGATAATTTTGGGAGTGGAGAAGTTAGCCATTAAAGGCAAATTAATTCTGTTATGAAAATTTTGGAAATAAAATTTCATTTTGACGCATGCACCTACACATGTTTCAAAAGATAAACTGTAGGGAAATTATCGCTACTTCAAAACTGCCACATGATATCAAAATTAGCCGAAAATATGTACATAACAGTTGACTTCATAACTGCTGTTTATTTTGATTTGTAGTGAGTGATTAGGGGGGAAACCAAGAAAGTTGAGCAAAAACCTACAGATTACATTATAAAAATTATGCATTACATGATATGATTCAAGATTTACTTATGATAACTAACCTTCGAACTAAGATTATGAATAAAATAGGAAACTTAATTTGGAACATATGGAGGCTGTATTCATTTTTAGATTCGGATTTTCATGAATTTATAAAATAATTGTTTGATAAAAATAATTATCTTCAATCATGTTCTTGGAGAATTTTAAAATGTATTGGTGATTAAAATAATTAGCAAAAAAATTGGTAGTGACGTTGATCTTCCAAAGTGATACAATATGAAGTGAAGAAAGTATGAAAGGATTTCTTATTTTACACTGCCATTAAAAACTATAATTATACGATAAAAACAAGCAGCAAAATGAATATAACTCATAGGTATTTAGTCTGATATAACTTAGATTCCAGTTACCGAGCAAAATGGCAAGCAACTGCGCTTCTTGCTGTAAGCCACAGAACGTAGCTACTACGTACGCCAGGTAATGTAGTTAAGTATTCTTTTCAGCGTGAAGGATTATCGCACCTTCTAATGGACATGACGGTCAAACTATACTTCTTATCCATACACTTTCAGCAGATGGACAGAATATTATCCAGGTTTGCTGGACATGTATATACGTCCAGCAAAGAAATGGTACGCTTACATACATTAATTTTATGGAATACAGAGTTCCTGTTAGTTTTATATTCTAAGGAAAGAACAATGTGTTTCAAATGGAAGCGGGAAGCCTCACAACTTTTTCAGCTGATTCTAGTTTTTATATTATGAATTTAATATTTAAAAATAAGTATTTTATTTTGCAACTATAACTATGCTGTTTTTTTTTTATTGTTCTTTGTGAGGGGTAAGGTTTTAAAATGAGGGCCCCCATCTTGCGCCTCATGCACCTAATGGTAAATGCGACCCTGGTGGATGCCATGACTGTAAATGAATTCAAGGCGAAGCATGATAGATACTGTGTGAATAGTTGTTCTTGACATGATTTTAGGGCCTCCATCGATGAGTCTAAGGACTCCTTGGAGTTGTCCGTATTAATAATAATTATTATTTTTCTGTAGAATTTTTAGGGCTCAGTATTCTGCAATAGTAAAATTCTATATTGGGGTTTTGCATTGTTAATTGTGAAGAGATGATAGATTCTATACAAAGTAAATTAGCTTATTGAGATGGAAAGAATGAACTTGCTTTTTCTATTTTTGTAAGTAAGTTGCTTTGGAATAGATCTTGTTAACATGAAAAAGTTAAAACCTTTAATAAGAATAACCTTTTCAGGAGGGAACTGAAATTTAGATTTCAATGACTTTTGCTGTTCTAACTTTAAAGCTTCAAATTTTTTAAATAATATAGCTTTGTTGGTGTTCTGAACATTAACTGCTTGTGAGTTGATCATATCTTTAATATGTTGCCAAGTATTTGTATCTAGAGCTATCTAAAGTTTGTTCAATAGCAGAAGATAAAGAAGCTCTAAGGAAGTACAAATGTCCTAAGTACATTTAGCATCAAAAATTTTTTCATTGAGAAGCTCTTTCTTTTGCTCATAGGAAACAAACAGGCTTTACACATAGGAATAGATGTTGGAAGTCTTTCCACTTGGTTATACTATAAATTAAAAATCCTAAGAAATTATATACTTAGTTTAATAATTTCTCCAGATGTAAGCAAACAAGTTTGTGGCTGAACTATCTTTAGAACTGAGGCAACTTGTATAAAGTAGATCACGAGATCAGATCACTTTCCTTAGTATCCCATAATGCAAAGCACATCTCCTTGTAGACACGTATAATTATTATTATTATTATTATTCGCGACACCTCCAAGGAGTCCGAAGACTCATCGCGGGAGGACACCTACAACTGTCTCAACCACTACACCGAACCTCTACTACGAATCATCTCCATCAACGCCATCTACCGCCCACCTCCACCACTACCACAACTAGTATTTTTGTCTGTAAATTGCGTGTGTTCTGAAGGGCCGATTTGTCTGTATGCGGGATGAAAAACCCGAGTTTCCGGGAGGAAAAACCCTGCTACCTCCATATGAGGTCGGCTAACTCACCTTCGATTGAAATCGTCCAGATAAAGATTCCTCCCGTCGCGACGAGAATCGAACTTAGGCCTATTCCAATCGAAGGGCGCAATGTGCCGTTGTTCTTCCAATTGCGCTACGGAGGCGCTACGCTACGGAGGCGCTTCCCATAATGCATAGCATTATGGGAAGGGCCACTACCCAGAGCAGTTTCGATCCTTATTGAGGTCTCATCAGTGGGAGCCAGACCCAGAGGTGATACTAAGGTTGAACCAAGTGGAAAAACTTCCAACAACTTTCTCTAATCCAGAGTATTTTAATAATATGTGACACCTTTCGGCAACTAGTATATGAAAATATGACTTCTGCACTATTTCAACTTTAGTATCACCCCTGGTTCTGGTTCCATACTGATGAGACCTGAATAAAGGTTGAAACCGGTATGGCTAGTGGTCCTTCCCATAATGCATAACATTATATATGTCTGCAAGAAGATGTGCTTTGCATTATGGGATACTAAGGCAAGTGATGTGATGTGAAGTCATGAGCTTCTTTATACGAGTTGCCCCAGTCCTGAAAATGGTTCAGGTAGAAACTTGTTTGCTTACACTCGGATAAAGGATTACACCAAGTATATAATTTCTTGGAATCTTTAAAATTTATATAGGAATACATGATATCTATATTAACATATTAACTTATATATATGAGAAGGTTCATCAGTAATAAATTTAAATGGAAAATAAAAATAAACAGAAAAAAGAGGAGTCAGAGAAGGACACTCTTTCACACCAGAATTATTTGCTAGTCCTTGAATATGCTACGAGAAAATTAAATTGGGAAAAAAGGATTGAGTATTGATGGAGAATATTTAAGCAATCTATGATTCACTGATGATATCATTCTATTAACAACATCTCCAAAAAAACTAGCATGGTGTGAAAGAAAGGCAAAAAATTGTTAAGAAAGCACTGAAAAAGAAAACGAGTGATTTGAAAGCCATAATGGATGGTAAAAAGAACGAAAGTGAGACAGATGTGGTGGAAGGAAATAAAATCGAGAGAACGAAAGAAACCGGAAATAGCATGACAAAAGGATCAAAAGCTGGAAAAATGAAAAGAATGAATGAAAGCGAAAGTTGGACACATGGACCGAAAGTACAGAAACTCAAATGATGAATGAGAGTAAAAGTGTGAAGCGGGAGTTGAGAGTTCGAAAATTAGAAAGATTGAATGATAGAGAGAATGTGACGCGAGATTCGAAAGATGAATTGGGTTGGATGAGGCAAGAGATGAAATGGATGCGGAATTAAGAAAACTGAAATTATGAAATTAAGAAAATTCGTGTGAAAATGATTAAAATAAATCAAGTAGATACGAAAGAGTTAAATGAAAGACGAGCGAGTGGTGTTGTATGGCAACTCCATTATTAAAGATGTGCTGGATGAGAGGATGCACAAGGTATGTTTTCCAGGCAGTGAAATGAGTAGAGTGATTGAGGCATTGGATATGAAGAGGGAGCGAGCAAAAGAGTTGATGGTTTTAATAGGTACGAATGACTTGACAGAGGACAAAGAGCACATCAGAATGGATATCAGGAGGCTGCTTAGACGGATAAAAGATAATAGGTGACAGGAAGGGTAGTAAGCGTGTTGCCTAGGTATGACTGTGGTGAGATGAGGCAGAGAGCAATGATTATGAATGGTATGTTGGCTGAAATGTGTGAGGAGAGGGAAGCACAATTTGTTAATGTGTGGAATGAGTTTGAAGGACGAAG
Source organism: Typopeltis vanoorti (assembly GCF_054136105.1). Taxonomy (NCBI): domain Eukaryota; kingdom Metazoa; phylum Arthropoda; class Arachnida; order Uropygi; family Thelyphonidae; genus Typopeltis; species Typopeltis vanoorti. Next base: position 12,010,936 of record NC_143549.1, on the reverse strand, counting down.
TGAACTGTATGGGAGCAATGGACTGCATTTGAGTGGTTATGGTGTGAGTCATTTGGAGAGACTGTGGCTGGAAGGTAGAGAAGTGAGTATAGAGAATGGATCAGATCAAGTGGGAAGTGATGTGGAAGAGCGAGAGTACGACAGGAGAGATTGACGAGGTGGTTATAAATGAGGAAATAAGTAGCATGAGTATGGAAAACGTAAGAATGGGTGTGCAAGATGAATAGGGTAATGGGAAGCACAGGGTGGACAGGGGTACACAGCGTGAGAAAGGTTGATGCTCCAAGAGGATGTGAGAGCATGAGCAGACAGGAAAGGAATGGGATGACCTGGGATCAAGAGGAAAGTTGGAATTGAAGAGGGTTCTAAAACGAATAAGCAGAAAGGGAAATGGCCCAGTTGAGCATGGAGAGATTATATCGAATGAGTGTTATCAGTGGAACTAGCTGTAGATCCAGGAATGAGCTGTTGTGTTTATATACAAATGCAAGTGTAAGAAACAAGGCAGTTGTTTCTTACACTTCAAAGTTAATTACTGTTGTTATTGTGTAATTTGTTGTTTATGAAAGGCTATTATATAATATGGAACATATGAGACTGGAATATACGCTGTTCACTTGGAAAATTGGGTAGCTGATAGACAGGTATCAGAGTATGGTATATGGGGTGTGAATCTGCCTTGGAGCATAGTTTAATGATATATTAATAGTGGGATGGGCCTGAAAGGAGATATTCATTTATTTGCTGATGATGGAAAGATAGGCAGGGCAATCAGGGATGCTACTCATATGCAGCATTTACAGAATGATTTGAACTTTATTGCCATAAGTTAATGATAATTCAGTGTTAGTAAGCGTGAAGTTATACGCTTTGGTATGATGGGATATCCAAAGGCATATCTCACTTAATCCCATTGATCAAGTGAGATAAACTTGATAAATTGATAAAGCTAAAGATCTTGGAGGTATGATGGATAGGAAGGTGAAGTTCGAAGGTTACATAACAAAAAGTTTGAATACAGCTCAGAATATAATTGCAATGTTAAAATTAACATTGACAAGTAAATATAAAAATGTCATTTTGTTTCTTTACAAAGCCTTGATACTACCACATCTGGACTATACAGATTTGGAGTCCTGGATTCTGAGGACATAAAGAAGATGTGAAAAGGCTGCAAAGAAGAGTTACAAAGATGATGTCAGGATAATGGAATGCTGATATTGATTAGGAAAATATATTGAGAGTGTGTGGACTACAGTCACTGGTAGATAGGAGAAAGAGATTTGATATGACAGATGTCCATGAACTTCTGAATGGCTGTTAAAGGGTATGGATGAATGAAAACTTTCTTTTTATGGAAGGCAGGAGGAGGAGGACAATAGAAATTAAGCTTGTATGTAGTTAAGAAGGTTGTGAGCTAGAATTTTCTCTTACAGAAATGTCTGAGTAGAACAGTTTGACTACTGAATTACCAAATGCATCTAGAGTGAGAGAGCTAAGAGGGAAATAAGAGCTGATGTGGGAAATGAATGACTTCTCTTGATGAGTTCTGGAGACTCTGAAGTTATCTGATAATTATAATAGTATTACTACTAATAATAAATTCTTAGTCTGACCACAGTAATAATATGAAATAAGTGTATAGGCAATTAGAAGAAAAATGGTACACTGTGCTCTTCACTTGGAAATGATCTGAGTTTGATTCTTGTTGTGAAGAGAGGAAGCCTTATATGGAATATTCAAGTATTCTTGTACATCTGCACTATTTCTCATAGTTTGTACCATCATCTGCAAATAATTGTATGTCCCCATAAAAATCTTAAATAATATGAGATTAGTCTGAAAAGTTTTTTTTTTCCCATTTATAATTTCAAAATTATTTACACTTTTTGGACATCCTCCACATGGATCATCTTCAAGGCTGGTACGGCCAAATTTAAATTCAGAAGCCCATTTCTTAATTGTCAAAAAGAAAGTGCCGATAAACTTTTATGAACTTCGAATGAATTTCTTTTGGCATTAAACCTTCTTTTACAAAGGATTTTATAACTGCATGATACTCAATTTTATCCATTTTAAGGGATAAAAATTGAGTCTGAAGCAAAAGACAAAACTTTTGCTTCAGACAGCTGTATAAAACAAACTACTTGATAGAATGACTTGCAATTTCACATGGATGCTTATGATAGATGTGCCAACTTAGAAAGCCGATAGTATTGCCATCTAGGGTCGAGGTCGAAACTTTTCAGACAACTCTTGTATAATTAACATACAGATTAAACAGCAATGGCCTTAAAACAGACCCCTTAGTCATTAGTGACTTCCCTCTTTTGAGAAGTCACTAATGGTGACTATAAATTATATATTTAATTTAATCCTTTTCCAAGTGTAAGCAAACAAAGTTTGTGCCTGAAGTACTTCAGGCACAAACTTTTTTCTCTAATCCTGAGTAATTTAATAATAAGGTGAGACAGCTTTTGGCAACTCGTATAGGTAAATATGACTTCTCCATTACTTCCACCTTAGTATTACCACCTCTGGGCCTGGATCCCACTGATGAGACCTCAATCTAGGTCTAAACTGGTCTGGGTAGTGATCCTTTCCATAATCCATAGCATTATACATGTCTGCAAGGAGATGCGCTTTACATTATGGGATACTAAGGAAAGTGATGAGAACTTAGTCCACCTTTGCCACGAGTTGCCCCAGTCCAGAAGATTATGGGGATGGATATAGGGTTGGTGAGATGGGTAGGAGGGTAGTTGATGGAGAGATATCAGAGAATGGTTTATTCAGGAGTAGAGTCCAAAAGATGGCCAGTAACTAGTGGTGTGCCGCAGGGTTCTGTTCTTGGACCACTGCTGTTTAATTTGTTCATTAATGATATAGGAAAGGATCTGAGAGGAAGTATTCACTTATTTGCTGATGATGCAAAGTTGGGTAGAGCAAGAGAGAGTGCACAGGATGTCAAAATTTTGCAAGATGATTTGGATAGTTTGGAGGACTGGGCTAAGGAAAATGGATGCCAATTTAATGTGGAAAAGTGTAAGGTTATGCATTTTGGGATGAAAAGATTAGCAGCATTATAACACATTGGTGGAACTGTACTTCAGGAGATTGATGAGGCCAGGGATTTGGGAGTGTTGGTGGATAGGGAGTTAAAGTTTAGTTGGCACACATTGCAAAAGTGACTAAATCAGCTCATCAAATCACTTGGTTGCTGAAAAATACTTTAACAAGCAGAGACAAACAAATTATTGTTCCTCTGTATCGAGCCTTGATAAGACCCCCATCTAGACTACTGTGCCCAGATATGGGCACCAGGGTTTCTTCTTGATGGGGAGGAGGTGGAGAGGATCCAGAGACGAGTGACCAAGATGATAGAAGGTCTATGGAATGAACCTTATGAGAACAGGTTGAAGATTTGTGGGTTGCAGAAATTGGTTGATAGGTGGAAAAGGGGTGAAAAGGGATGATATGATTGAGACATTCAAATTGCTGAAGAGTTTCTATAAGATTAATTCAGATGATATTTTTGAGAATATGACTGGTGGTGGGAGGACTAGGGCCATACATGGAAGCTGGGGAAGAGTGTGGTTAGCAAGGGTGTTAAAGCTAGGTTTTTTACTTGGAGAGTGGTGAATGAGTGGGATAAGCTGCCCGAGTCTGTTGTGGGTGCCATGACTGTGAACGAGTTCAAGGCGAGGTATGATAGATACTGTGTGAATGTGGAATAGTTGTTCTTGACATGATGTTAGGGCCTCCCTCGATGAGTGAGTCTGTCGACTCCCTGGAGTTGCCCGTAATAATAATAATAATACTTCAGGCGCAAACTTTGTTTGTTTACACTTGGATAAAGGATTAAACTAAATATATAATACATAGTGGGGTGTTATTACAGACCTGGTAGATCGGTTGCTAGTGATGAAGAAATGCATCACCAAATAGAGATAATGGGTGCAAAAAGAGTAAACATAATGGGAAACTTTAATTATCCAAACATTGATTGGATAGCAGTAAAATTTCATGGGAAGAATGAAACCAAATTTAATGAGCAATTGTGAGATAACTTCCTCAAGCGGAATGGGACAGAAGAAACTCGAGTTCAGTGGTGTTTCAGTTAAAGACGTAACTATTCTGCCTCCTGTTGGTGACAATGATCATATGGTACTTGGTTGGGAAGCTGCTAAGTTTATGAATATTCCATTCAGAAAAGGTTACACACTGAACTACAAAGCAGAAAATTATGAAACACTCAACTGAGGAGTATAATGAATTCATTGCAATGGTATCAGCTGCTGTATGTGAAGAATATCCACAGTGCATGGCTAAAACAGATCCCTGTAATTTAAGTATTTTTTAATTGGCAAGCATTTAAAAATACTTAAATGATGCAATATCAGAATGTGTCCTGAGAGTTCAAAGAATAAACAGGGAGTCAGATGGATGTGTAATCGTATTAAGCAAGAGATTCTTAAGAAAAGGATGATGCAGAAGGAATTCTGTGTGCATAAGGATGATGTCTGTTATGAAAATTATGAGCAGCATGTCAGAAAAGTCACAACTATTGTATGGAAAGAGAAGTCTGAGTATGAAAAGAAACTGGCTCTGCAAGCTAAAGACAACTCACAAGGATATGCAGAAGTAAAAGAAAGAATGAACATTAAAGAATAACTCTACTGAATGCAGATGATGTGAGGGTGACAGCTGCAGAAGAGGGTGTTCAACTGAGTGCCCATTTTGCTAAAAGCTATCAACCTGGTTATTGCAACATTGAGTTCACTGATAGCTCTTCACTGGATGAAGAATTCAAGTGTATGAAGAGGAGGTATTACAGCTGTTGCACAAACTGAATAAGAATTCAGTAATAGGGATTGATTGGATAATAGCATGGGTGCTAAAAGAGTGCTCAGCTGAAATGACTATTCTTTTGACCAGGCTATATAATTTGTATCTCACAACTATGGAATCACCTGAGAATCCACTCCTATGGAATCTCACCTGAGATTCCATAGGAGTGGAAAGAATGTATGGTAATCTGATTCCACAGGGGTGATGCAAAGACTAATGTATCCAACTATCAACCAATCAGTATCCATGGAATGGTGGTGAATATTTTTGGTAAAATTGGTTAGGGCTTGCATTCAGAAATGAGTTGAGAATGAATCTCTACTTTTAATTAAACAGTATAGGTTTACTAAGGGAAAATCATGTTTTAGCAACTTGCTCACATTATATAATAAAGTTTCCATCAAACAAGACAAGGAGAATGGATACACCATGTTACTTATGGATTCTACTAAGGCTTTTGACAGACTGTTGCATAAATTGGAGAATATGGGTTTGAATTATAAAATATTAGTGTGGATAAAAGGATGGCTGACTGACAGATATAAAAAAGTGGTAAGTGAGTCAGCATTTAAGGTAATCAGTAGTGTAGCACAAGGATCAGTCCTTGGCTCTCTGTTATTCAATCTGTATATTAATGATATTGGGAAGGATTTACAGCCCAGTTGTGAAGTTATTTTCTATGAAAATTTTTATTTGCTTACACTTGGGTAAAGGATTAGACTAATAATGCAAAGGGGTAATTCTTTGGAATTCTTCTGATATGCAGTACTTGCAAAATGATTTGAATAAGCTTGAAATTGTGGGCATGGAAAAATAGATGTCTGTTTAATGTCAGTAAATGCAAAGTCATGCCATTGGCATTATTAGACAATCAATAAATTAGAGATGACAAGAAATTATATTCTTGGTTTAATCCTTTATCCAAGTGTAAGCAAATAAAAATTTGCACATGAAGTAACTACACAACTGGGCTACTTGTATATAGAAGCTAATGGCTTCACATAAATTGCCTTAGTATCCCATAAGGCAAAGCACATATCTAAAGCACATAGCCGGCCTGGTTGGCCGAGTGGTCAGTGTATCCACTCTCCAGCCAAAAGGCTGCAGGTTCAAATCCCACCTTGGGCATTGATGTTTGTGATTGTCTGTGAAAATGCTAGTGGTGGTAGTGGACGGTAGATGGCACTAATGTAGATAATGATTGCAGTTGGGTTCGTTGTAGTTGGTGAATTGAGTGGTAGAGACAGAGAGCTGTGGAGTAGGTGCCCTTCCTTGATGAGTCATTGGACTTCCTGGATATGTCATGTAATAATAATAATAATTATGGACAGCTATAATGCTATGCATTATGGAAAGGGCCACCTACCTAGACCAGTTACGACATTTATTGAGGCTGCATCAATGGGAGTCAGATCTAAAAGTGATTGGATCTGACTAATACTATAAATTAAGATGCCTGACATTGTACTTTTCCTCTAAGGATATGTGTTTTGCATTATGGGATACTAAGTCAATTGATGTGAGGTCATCAGCCTGTATAAATAAGCAGCCCAGTTGTGAAGTTATTTTCCATGCAAATTTTTATTTGCTTACACTTGGGTAAAGTATTAGACTAAGAATATAATTTCTTGGCATCTTTAATTTATAGTATAACTAAGTGAAAAAACTTTCATCATAGATATCCAATGTCATACTATATTAATGGGATTATGCTAGAAGATATTGATGAGGCTAGGGATCATGGAGTGTTAGTAGATAGAAAGTTGAAGTTCAGGGCCATATAGCAAAGATTACGAATAAACTAAAAAGATAATTGCAATGCTGAAATGAACTTGCACATGCAGAGATAAGGATGGTATTTTGCCTCTTTACAAGACCTTGATAAGAACTCATTTGGACTATTACGAACAGGTCTGGTCTCCTGGTTTCCGTTGTGATTCTGATACAGTAGAGAGAGTGCAAAAGAGAATGTTAAAAATGATATCAGGATTGTGGCATACTGATTATGAAGACAGATTCAGAACTTGTAGATAGACTGCAGAGACTACCAAACAGGAGAAAGAGGGATGACATGATTTAGACTTACTGATTATGAAGACAGATTCTGAACTTGTAGATAGGCTGCAGAGACTACCAAACAGGAGAAAGAGGGATGATATGATTTAGACTTACAAACTTCTGAAAGTGTCATACAGGATATCAACACAAATGCGCAAAGCATCAGAAATAAAGGAGAGATTTTGGCATTGTCAGCTCGACTTGGCCACAAATTTTTGGCATCAGTGAAACCTGGTTGTCAGAGAATGATGTAGGTATAGGAATAGAATGCAATGGATATTATATTTAAGAGAAGTTTGAGCAGGAGGAGGGGTATTATTAATGATAGCTGAAGAACTTCATCCAACAAAGAGAGAATGAAGATAGTAGATCCAAGGAAATAGTTCGTTTGAGGCTGTCTGGTGCAAGACAGAGGCCAATAGGACAAAATATATTGCTGGTTGGTGCTGTAGACCTGGGGTCAAGAAGAAGAAGAGGTGGATGACATACTGGGAGATTAGCACAAATGAATGTAGGCCAAGCAATTATTACAGGAGAATTCAATTATGGAGATATAGATTGGAAGGAGGAAAATGCACATGGCAGAATGGAAATAGAATTTATGCAGTTACTAAGGGGTAATTACCTGAAATGGTTCTCCTGATTCCTGTTTTCTCATTCTTATTTCTCAATGCTACTCTTATCACCATTCACCATCACTTTGGTTTCACATAGTCTGCACTTGCTCATGTATATCACCTCGGACTTCTGCTGATATGGCCTATGTGAACATAGACCATACCAACATTGCTTCACTCCTCAGGTCGATGTTTAATGCCTGTGATCTGAGGAATATATATCATCATCAATGATTTTCGTGCCTATTGTCACATAAGGCTGCAAGGAATATATTTATATTAGTCAGATCACAGACATTAAACAGCGCCTGAGGAGTGAAGAGATGAAGGGATATTCATGCATATATATGTATATATATTTATATATATATTAATGTAGTAGTTCTGAACATTAGGTCAATCAGGATTTTAGTTTTCTTAGGCTTAGTTAGGTGCTGCAAGCTGATCAGTCTATTCTGGATATCTAAAGAAGAGAAATTTCTGTAAGACTGACACAAAAAGAAATTTTTCAATACATGATGAGCAGGGAGCGAACAAGGGATCATCCCTTGAAAGTTCTGTAAAAGTCTATTTTTATAATGTGCAAACTAGATTTTTTGCTTGGAGATGTGGCCAGTAGGAGGAGAAATGACTGTGGAAGAATGATATTGTGGGATAAAAATGGGAATAGAGTGACTTATGCAGAGGACATAGTGGAATTGTTCAATGAACACTTTATTGGAGTATTTCATCCTAGAGGAGTCAGTTTTAATGCTAGAGGGATAGGACTGGTACGAGGTCTGGAGGTACAGGAGGAGAGTGTGTTTCAGATACTGAGTACTCTGGATGTCAGTAAAGCTGTGGGACTGGATGATATTTTGCCACGAGTTTTGAGAGAATGTGCTAGGGAATTGACAGTACCTTTAACGTGGCTTTTCAATGAAAGTCTGGCTTTGGCAAAGGTGCCCAGGGAATGGAAGGAAGGTAAGATAGTGCCATTGCATAAGGGTGGTAACAGACTGGAAGTGTCTAATTATAGGCCAGTCTGTGTGTCATCAGTAGTTGTTAAGATCTTGGAGAAAGTAGTGAGGGACCGTGTAGAGCATTGGGCAGATGAGGGTAATGTTATCTGTGAGAATCAACATGGATTTGTGAAAGGACGCTCTTGTTTTAGCAATATGCTAGCCTTTTATAATAAAGTTACAAGAACATTAGATGAGGGAAAGGCATATACTGCAATTTTCTTAGACTTGGCGAAGGCATTTGACAGGGTGCCACATGATAAGCTGATATTTAAGTTGCAGCACATGGGTCTGGATGTCAGATTGGTCAACTGGATTCAGGATTGGCTGTCTGATAGGTATCAGAGAGTTGTGTATGGTGGAGCAGTTTCCAGGAGGCAGAGGGTTACAAGTGGGGTCCCACAGGGCTCAGTACTAGGACCTATATTGTTTAACCTTTATATCAATGACATAGCCAGTGGATTGCAGGGGGATATTCAGTTGTTTGCAGATGATGCGAAGCTGGGAAGGATTATTAGTAATAGTACAGATGTGGTAGCCCTGCAAGAGGATTTAAATAAGCTAGATAGATGGGCAAATGAATGGGGGTGTCAGTTTAATGCAGCAAAATGTAATTTCTTGAGGTTTGGGAAACATCGATGGGATGCTGCATACTCTATGGGAGAAGTTATACTGGAGGAAGTAGGGGAGACAAGAGATCTGGGGTTGATGATTGATAGAAACCTGAAGTTTAGGGGACATATTGCAAAGGTGGTGAAGGTAACACAGAGGATTGCTGCTATTATGAGAAGGACACTGACCTGCAGAGATAAGAGGGTTATCATTCCGTTGTATAAGTCTCTGATCAGACCACACTTGGACTATTGTTCTCAGATTTGGTCCCCAGGATTTGAAGGGGATAAATTAACTGTGGAAAGGATACAAAGATGGATGACAAAGATGGTTTCAGGACTGTACAAGGATAGTTATGAGGATCGGCTGAGAGAATGTGGACTGCAGAGTTTGGTGGATAGAAGAAGGAGAGGTGATATGATTGAGACTTTTAAACTGTTGAGAGGTGGTTACAGGGTTGACACTGGGGAGTTCTTTCGCTTGGTTGATCAGCGGGAAGGACTGATGACAAGAGGCCATCCCTGGAAGTTACGAAAGGAAACTGTGAGCAAGAGGGTAAGGAGTGGTTTCTTTGTGTGGAGGGTGGTTGAGCCGTGGAATGCATTGCCTGATGGAGTGGTGGGAGCGAGAACGGTCAGTGAGTTTAAAGAGTGGTATGATAGACTTTGTGTTTCTCAGGGGGGGACCTCCCCTCAGTGAGTCTTGACAGACTTTATGTCTTAGGAAGGACCTCCCTCGATGAGTGTAGGAGATCCTTTTATCAAACACACAGCTTATCATACCATGCTTTAAACACACTCAAATTCTCTGCAGGCACCACACTCTCAGGCAAGGCATTCCAATCATTCACAACTCTGCATGAAAAAACCCTGCTTCTCACTCTCCTACTTACACCCTCTTTATACAATTCCTAGGGATGACCTCTGGTTCTCCCCTGATCTCCCACTGTTTTCTGTAGAACCTCTCCAGCATTGATCCTATAACAACCCCTTAATAACTTGTAGGTCTCTTATCATATCTCCCCCTCTTTCTCCTGTCTACCAGACTCTGCAAGTTGCATGTTCTCAATCTTTCCTCATACTCAACATTCCAGAGGTTAGAAACTACCTTAGTCAGTCGCCTCTGGACCCTTTCCAACATCTCTTCATCCTTCTGAAAACCAGGTGACCAAATATGGGCACAATAGTCCATGTGTGGCCTAATCAAAGTTTATACAATGGAACAAAAATCTCCCTATTTCTACAAGTCAGTGTCCTCTGCATCATTCCCAGAAGCCTCTGTGCTATCTTCACAATTTTGGCTGTGTCCCCTAAATATCAGATCCTCATCCACTATCACCCCAGCTCATCAATTTTTGAAAAAAATTGTATAAACTAGAACTTTAACTCAGTAAAACATTAAAACAAAACAAAGAAAAAAAAAGAGAAATAGGAAAAAGAATCTTTTTATTTTTAATTTTTATGATAAATGAAAGATACATTACTTTAAACTGAAGAGAGTCTCTTTCTTCACTGTCTTCGATAGGAATCTGATAGCCTTCTTCAATTTCATACTCAAGGTGATATAAGCAAATGTCAGCAGGTGGTTCTGTATTACAAAAGAACTCAGATATTGAATTTATAAAATTTTCTTGTTATACATATTTCATACTCAATGAATTATTTATACTCAATGATTGATTACATCCTGGCTCTCCAGGATGTAATCACATAATAATAATAATAATAATAATAATAATAATAATAATAATATATACTTATTCCTCTATTTATATAAACTTCCAGGGATTTAAGTTGTATAAAGATGTGGTTCTTTCCATCACCTTAACATATACCACCCACCACCACAACTAGTGGTGGTGGGCGATATATGGCAAATCAACCTCAGTCATCAACATTCTCTCATATGCTCTTCATAACCAACACTCCAGAGTCCTGATATCATTTTGATTATTTGTCTTTAGACCCTCTCTAGTGTTCCCACATCGCAATGAAAACTAAGTGACCAAATCTGATCACAGCAGATGGTGGTGCCTTATTTAGGCACCATCATCTCCTTATCCCAATATATCTATGTAGTTTTTATCATAGCAGCTATAGGATGTTTTTGCAACATGTGAAATGTGCCCTTGGAACTTCAGTCCAGCATTCACCATCCCTCCAAGATCTCGAATCTCATCCACTTCTTGAAGTACATCTTAACCAATACAGTATGTAGCCTTACTTCTGTGCATTTCAAAGTGTAACACCTTGCATTTATTAACATTAAAACTGCAACCCCACTCAATGATCCAAGCTAAGTCTATTCAAATCTTCCTGTAGAGAATTAATATCAACACTACAACTGATAATTCTATCGAACTTTTTTCGGCAAACATCTGAAGATCTCCAGTCAATCCACATGAAATATCATTAACAAACAAGTTAAACAGTAGGGACCCAAGAACATAACCCTGAGGCACTCCACTAGTTATATTCCTTTTCTGAGACACAGCACCATCATACGCAACTTGCTGGTATAATTCACAGTGTGCCAATCTCTGATCCATCTAACCAATACACTATAATATTCCTATTCTTTGCAGTTTTTACTAACTTATCATGTGGTAATCTATCAAATGCATTTGCAAAGCCCAAGAATATCATTCTTTGTCATTCTCCCTTATCCAACATATTCATCACCTTATCATAAAACATAAGCAGATGACTAAAACAAGCTCTGCCTTTCACAAATCCATGCTGACCATCACAGAGAATTTTATGTTCACCAACCCAATCCTGTATTCTATTTCTAACCAATTTTTCCAAAACTTTGGTGACAATTGCAGATATAACGACTGGTCTATCATTGGAAACTTCTGTTCTTCTCTAACCATGCTTGCAGAGAGGTATTATTTTGCCTTCTTTCCAATCCTTAGGAACCTAATCCACTGCAAGAATTTCATTAAATAACCAGGACAATGGTATGGATAACTATTTTGCACAGAGGGAAGAATGATCATCATAAGATTATGTTAACGGATGAAAGTGGTTAAATGTGTGGGAAGGCTTATGTGCTTGTCGTACATGTTCATTAATTTTAGCGGATAGATGAGAACACAGACTGATAAGAAAATAACAATTTATTAACTTATTGTTGATATTTCACTGGTATTCTATCCAGCATCATCAGGCAGGTTATTTTACATTGAAAGAAAAATTATACAAACAAATACACGAGACAGCTATGGGATTCCCCTTTCTCCTCCCCACCTACATAGAGTCTACATATAATACTTGGAAAAGCTAGCTATCAATGCAGCCACACTCAAACCAAGGCTTTGGCTATGCTATGTTGATGATGTGTTTGCTATTTGGCCACACAGCCCAGACACATTGGATACATTTTTATTGCATTTAAATAGCCAGCAAAAATCTACTTTACAATGGAACTGGAAGCTGACTGTCTGCAATAGTGCACCCAGACGGTGCCAGGAACCCCCCCCCGCCCCCTTAAAGAAAAAGGCAAAAAACACTAGAAAAAAATTTCCAAAAATCTTTTCCTAATTAAAATTCGTTTTTTTAAAAATTTGTTGTGCTGTGTCTTCTATTTCTGTACTAGTTATGAATTAGCGATCATTTCAGATGCTCAGTCATAGGTTGTATGTGATGTGTAGTGTGTATTCTCAACTCACCCCCACCTCCCGATTAAATCATGAGTGAGCTACTGACTGTCTGCCCTTCCTGGATATAATCATATGTCTTCCAGAAGGTTCCTTATCATTCTCGATTTATAGAAAACCCACACACATACAGGGAGATATTTACACAAACAATCACATCATCATACATCTCAACAATATGGTATTCTAAAAACACTAACCCACAGAGCCAAAGCAATTTGTTTCGATGACATTGCTCTCACTGCTGATCTCGCTCACATACATCACACCTTCTTGGCCAATGGCTATAATCCCCATAAGATAGACAAAATATTAAATGCTCCCCAGAAATCCCCCCTCCTCACTGTCTACTACAGAAGACTACAACAAAACTGCTACCATCCCATACATTAAAGGCACATCTGAAAAGATATCTAGTGCTTAACAAACACCAACTATGCACTGTATTTAAAATGCATGTGAAATTTGCAACTCTCATCCATTCACCCAAGAACAGAATCTTTCCTTTATTACATTCAGGAGTCTATGAAATGCCCTGTTCATGTCATCGAGCCTACTATGGACAGACAGGAAGAACTTTGAACATAAAAAATATATCCAGCACTATTGCTATGGTAAGTCATGTTTAGAAGACTATGCCTTAAATACCACTGCACAAAGGAAAATCAATTGGAAAAAAACAAAAGTGCTGCACAACAGCTTTTACAAGTCAGAAAGGTTGTTCCTGGAATTAACAGAAGCCTTGAAACATACTCAAAACCTCAATAAGTATGGCTGTATAAATCGGATAAAGATTTGGGAGAAAGTCATTTTATGACCAAACTAATACCTGCTTTCTCTATCTGTTTTTTTTTTTTTTCCCCCTCAACATAGATGGCACCTCATTATGACTTTAGTCTTTGTGTTGCGCGTTACTACTGTTTAAACTAGTCCTATTTTATACCGGATTGTGGTTGTCTCATGTATTGTGACAAACTGTTTTTGTGCTAGATAAAATATCAACAATAAGTTAATAAATAGTTATTTTATTATAATTCTGTGTTCTCATCTATACCGTTTAAATAATCAACGGGTAGAATGGTAACTGTTGCAGAAGACATTGCTGAGGTATTCACTGATCAATTTATAAGGGTGTTTCATCCTAGTTAGGATGGAATCATGAGGAACATAAGTGCAAAGGATATAGGAGATGATGGCTTAATTGTGAGTGAGCAAACAAACATGATGTCAGTAAGGCAATAGGATTATTATTATTATTATGCAAGATCCCATGGAGTCAAAGACTCATCTAGGAGGTCCTTTTATCATACACACAGCTCATCATGCCATGCTTTAAACACACTCAAATTCTCTGCAGACACCATACTCTCAGACAAGGCATTCGAATGATTTGCAACTCTGCAAGAAAAAAACCTGCTTCTCACTCCTCTACTTACACCCTCTTTACACAGATCTCAGGGATGACCCCTGATCTCCTACTATTTTCTGTAGAACCTCTCCAGCATTGATCCTATAACAATCCCTTAATAACTTGTAGGTCTCTATCATATCTCTCCTCTTCCTCCTGCCCACCAAACACTGCAAGTTTCATCTTCTCAATATTTCCTCATACTCGACATTCCAGAGCTTAGAAACTACCTTAGTCAGTCGCCTCTGGACCCTTTCCAACATTTCTTCATCCTTCTGAAAACCAAGTGACCAAATATGGGCACAACAGTCCATGTGTGGTCTAATCAAAGCCTTATACAATGGAACAAGAATCTCCCTACTTCTACAAGTCAGTGTCCTCCACATCATTCCCAGAAGCCTCTGTGCTGTCTTCACAATTTTGGCTATGTGTCTCCTAAATTTCAGATCCATATCCACTATCAACCACCAGATCTCTTATTCCCTCCACCTCTGACAATATATCCTCACCAAGCATAAATTCTGCATCCCATTTTTCTTTTCCAAATTTTAAAACCCTAGGAACTTGACCCAGTGCAAGACTCTTATTTAAAAAATATGTAAAGGCCAGCGTCAAATCTCTGGCATATTCCTTCAGAATACATGGTGACACTTTATCAAGTCCCACAGCCTTATTTACATCTAGTTTGCTCAACTCCCCATACACCTCTTGCTCACTAACAGTCAGTCTCTCTTCCCCATCATCGACTGCTCTCAATCTCTCCATGAAGTCACATTCACAAGATTGAAAGATCTTAAGTATCTCCTCCACACCTTCTGCATCAGCTGTCTTTATACCATTTTCTCCAATCAATGTCATCCTTCCATAATCATTCTTTCTTTTGCTGGCTACATATCGAAAGAATTCCTTAGGAATCTTTTTGGCTTCATTAGCTAACTGCTGTTGATACCTCTCTTTAGCTACCCTCACCAACCAAGTCACCCGGCTTCCCTGGTCTTTGTAGTCCTCATGAAATTGGTAATTTACACTTCTCTTATGCTGCCTCCATAATGACCTTTTTCTCTGTATCACATGCTTCATCTCCTTATTCATCCATTTCACACCTACTTCATTTAACCTTCTCATCCTTGGAATACATTTAGACATTGCATCTACTAGATAGTTCTTGAAAATCCCACAAGCTGCATTGATCTCTTTTCCAGCTAACTCCTCATTCCATGCTACATCTGGAAACTGTCTCCTGAGCTCTTCAAAATCACCCCCTTGTAGCTCAACACATACCATTTTCTTATAGAGGTCCTCACACTGTTGGCAACCACCCAGAGAATCACCTCATGGTCACTCTCACCAACTGGTGGGTTATTTGACACCTCATTTATAATTACATCCACTGAAGAGATGACCAAATCCAAGACTCTCAATCCTTGTGTGACCTCTGTTACATACTGTCTGAGGTAGTTATCCCTCAAAAACTCAAAAAATTCCTTTTCTTTACTTCCAGTTGCTATCTCATCATTCCAGTCTATATTGGCCAGCAAAGGTTGCTCTATTGGTAGAGCCTCTGCTACTAATAGCTCACGCAAAAAATTAAGCAAGTTTGAGCGTGGTTAGTAGTTGGAAGGGCCTCAATTGTTCGATGCTGTCTGCACACGCTCCCTCGATGAGTCTTTAGACTCACTGGAGGTGTCACATAATAAAAAAAAATAAAAAATAATGTTGCCATAATTAAAATCGCCCATAATGATGGGCAATTTTAATTATGGTCTTTTCTTATTTGCTTGATAATTTGATTATACATTTCATAGTCGCATTGTCATGAATCTTAAGGGAATGTTCCAGGGAATTCACAGCAGCATTGGCATGCCTATTTAATAAGAGCCTTGCAACAATACAAGTTTCAAGGGATTGGAAAGAAGATAAAATTGTTGTACTGTATAAGGGTGGTGATAAGGCTGTAGCTTTCAAATTATAGGCCAGTCTGTATATCTGGAGTTGTGGTGAAGGTGCTGGAGAGATTGGTGAGAACTAGGATACAGATATGAGTTGATAACAGCAGTATTTTCTGTCATTATCAGCACGGGTTTGTTCAAGGGAAGATCATGTTTCACTAACTTAGTTACATAGCTGGTCTGAAAAGTTCTCGGCCTAACAATGAAAAAGTAGAATCCCTTGGATTCTACTTTTTCTTTTTTAATTATGTTTGTCACTTTTCTGCCTTGCAATTTATATTCTTCATGCATCTGTTCACTGCAAACTGTCTTCTACTTCCTCCATAACTTCTTTTGTAACACTGCTTGCTTGGTTTTGCCTGTTTGTTCATCTCGCTCCTACTCTATTTATTTGCTTAACTCTTTGTATGCAGTGATGCATTGTTTGTGTTAGATATGCCTTATCATTTCTCATGCAGTGTCAACATCTTTTCTGCTATATATATTTATGCTAGTTGACTATAGAGCTTCTGATAATCACTCACTTTACAGTTCCACATTCTTGATAACTTTTCTCTGTTTGACTACCCACCAAACCAATAATTCATGATCACTTTTACCAACAAGTCACAGTCTTCATACCTCATTCATGATCACATACTGTGAGGATATCACCAAATCTAATACCAATAAACCTTGTGTTGACTTCCATCACATGCTGCTTTAGATAGTTATCCCACAGAAACTAACAAATTCACTCTCTTTGTTAGTACATACTATCTCTTCTTTACAATCCACATTCCTATAATTAAAATTTCCCTTTAGGATCATCTTCCTTTTACTTACTCAACTAATTTGACTAAACATTTCACAATCAATACTGTCCACATTCCTTGGCCTATAACAGCATCCTATTACATATTATATTTTAATGATCTCAACTTTGATCTTATCATGTGGTAATCTATCAAGTGCTTTTGCAAAGTCTAAGAATATGTGTATAATTCTCCCTTATCTAGACTTTGTCACCTTATCATAAAATGCAAGCAAATCAATAAAACAAGACCTTTTCTGATTAATTCATCAAAAAAAATTTTATGATGGTCAGCATGGATTTAAAAAATCCATTCTGCCCATCATAAAAAATCCTATTCATAACCAATCTCTCCAACATCTAGATCAAGGCTGTCCAAAGCACTGCCCGCAGGCCGCATGCGGCCCGTGGTGTGATTTTGTGCGGTCCGCCTGTGGATTTTGATTTTCATGAGCAAAAAAATAAAATAACAATTTGAATCGAATGTGTATTAGATATTTTAATTCTATCATTAATCAATAATCTCAATGTTGATAATTTTATTTGGTGTTTTTACATCACTATATACCCACGTGTTTTTCAAATATTAGATATGTCAAAGAAGCATTCTTACACTATTTTGTTCCAATGTGCATGCTCCGGGTGCTTACGGGGAATGTGAGTGAGTGATTAGTGCACAATTAGTGTTGTTCATTTTTTCAGCTTTCGAGGTTGTGTCGCTGCTGCTCACCGAATTTCTAGATACGCATTGTGATGCAGCCCTCAGATAATTTTTTTTTCTAATGCGGTCCTTGGATTACCTATGGTTGGATAACCCTGATCTAGATATAACAGAAGTTGTACTGACTAGTTTTATAATTGGAAACTTCCATCCTTGAACCATACTTGTGGAATGGTTATATTTTGCCTTCTTTCCATTCCTTAGGAACATTTCTCAATTGCAAGACTTTCTTTAAATAACCAGATCAAAGGCACAATTAACACTTTTGCACATTTATGCCAGTAACTTTCCTGACCTGAGTCTTAAATTCCTTGGCAACTCTCCACTCCTCTCCTTATACTTTTTCACAATCTCTTTCTTATCTGCTCTGGGCTGAGGTTTTTCCTCCAGAGGCAACGCTGCATGCCACCACCAGACAGGTCTCCAGGTTGTGGATTGGGGAAGGGCCACCAGAGATAGTGGCTAGCTGCAAATAGTCAATAAGCAGTTCCAGACAAGAAGCAGCAATACTAACAAGACGTGGTGCAATACACAGGATATTAGTGTACAACACCAGTAACTCTATAAAATGCCACAGAAGTCCAATGACAGTGCTGCATCAAGGCGAGCTTAGGCCACCCTAAGCTTAAACATAACCGCTATGCTCCTTCTTACATCTCTCCCAAGCTCTTCAAGGAAGACTGAGGTTTTGTCAGATAAGTGTCGACGTATTGACAGTAAAAAGAAAATACGATTGAAATCTGATGCCAAAGAACAAGAGAAAAGACTCATACTGGCTCAGACGTCGCTTGGTCAAACAAGGTCCGCATCCCCAATTGAGCAATCAGGGTTGGATTGAAAAATAATCAGCTACTGAAAACAAAGACAAAAAAAATCAAACTTGAGCCTGTAAAGGATGGAATATCAATAGGTACATGGACTGTTCGTGCACTATGGGCAACTTTCCATTGCAGTTGCTTCCAGAAGAAATGAAGAAATACAGATGCGACATCTTGGGTATTTCAGAAATGAGATGGACACTGTCAGGAGAAACAAATGATTGAAGAGTTCTGTTGTCAGGAAATGAAAGTAAGCATGAAGCAGGTGTAGGTTTCCTGCTATGTAACAAGGCCTGTCAGGCAATGATAGGATACAAACCAGTTAGTGAAAAGATAATGGTTGCAAGAATGAGTGCCCAACCATTTAATATTATGACCATTCAAGTATATGTGCCCACTGTGGAGAGTGCAGATGAAGACATTGAGAGATTTTACACAGACATACAACTAGAAATTGATGAAGTGCCAGACCAGGATATACTCATCATTGGAGGAGACTGGAATGCAAAGACTGGCAGAAATAAGACAAGATGGGAAAAGATTATAGGAAAATTGGATATGGAGAAAGAAATGAATGTGGAGAGATGCTTCTGGAATTTGCTGCCGATAACAACCCGACAATTTGCAATACCAAATTCCAACAAAAAGATTGTAATAAATAGACATGCTGCTCCTTTGATGACAGGCACAGGAATATGATCGACCTGATATTAATAGACTAGAAATGGAGAAATCAGTTCGACAATGCAGATCATTCTAAGTAGCTGATATTGATTCAAACCACAACTTAGTGATTTGAATATAAGACTAAGACTGAAACAGAAGTACAAAAGAAAGTTCCGAAAAGCTAAAGACATCTCAAAACTAAATGAAGACAGGCTAAGAACAGCATATCAGAACATACTGGAAACTAAGCTTAAGACCACAAGTGAAAAACAAAATATAAATACAAGAGCAGAATTACTGACTACAGTACTAAAAAAAGTAGTAGAGAAAGTAATTCCTGAAAGAGAAAAGATCAACAAGAAATGGATAACTCAGGAAATATTGAAATTGGTACAAGAGAAAAGAGAACTGAAACTTAATCTCCCCAACCGGCCAGGACATCTATAGATGTCCAGCTAAATCTGGATACAATTCTGTAACACTTATTGAATAACATGGATAAGAAGTACAATTTTGTCTCACTATTTCATCCACATCGGCCAGTAGGGAAGTTAAAAGAGATAGTTCAGAGGCAGCAGATGAGTTATACTATCAAAAAATGCAATGAAGTACAGAAGATCTGATAAAGCCAAATGGCTGGAGAACCAATGCAAAAACTTATAAGAAATGTCAATAGGAAGTGGCAAACAAGATCAGTAACAGTCAAAGATGAAGACGATAAAGTAATGATGGACAAAACCGAAATCATACACAGATGGACAAGATATTGCATTGAACTATATAAAAATCAACTTAATAATACTTCAGCAGAAGATATCAAAGAACTAAAAACAATCTTTCCACCAGCAGAGATCTCTGAAAATGACATCTTGGAAGAGCAGGTGAGTATGGTTATAAAACATCTCAAGAACAACGTACTAGGATATACATTAAAATAAATTTTTAATATATTTCTATATTTCAGCAACGTCACATTGCCATTTTCAAGAACTTGGGTACAAGATATGTGCACGCAGGCACAGCAAAACAATAAATGAGCAAGAAGTATGAAGCTATTATTTCTCCTAAGTCCAGATGGTGCCCTCTAGTGGGCAATGTTGGTATTCTCTGGCGATTGGGCTGAAGGTCTTCTGATGTAGGTTTCCCAAATTTGAGGAAGTCTCATGCAGCCGAATTTATTGAGGTTTGGCTTGTTTCTTAAGGCTGAAGCTGATTCTATGAAAAGCCTTTCATATCTGTATTTGCTACGGTGTATTATCCTGGCTTTTTTTCCACCATATTCTATGGCAGGTATCCAGAGCATGGTCAGCAAGACCAGAGTGGCTGTATTGGTGAAACTGGATGTAGTCCTTGTGTTCTGAAATTCTGATATTTGCTGTCCTGCCTGTTTGGCCGAAGTAGGACAGCTTACAGCTGCAAGGGACCAGGTACACACCAGGTAGGTCTAGGGGGGGGGAGGTTGGTCTTTTGTTGAGCGGATAAGGGAAGCCAATTTTTTTATAAGGTTTGTAACAAGAAGTTAAGTTATGTTTTTTTAAGATTTTTGTGATTATTTCTGAGGTGCCTCGGATATAGGGTATGGTGATGGATTTAGAGTAATCCTTGTTGTGAGGGGGAAGGGGGGGGTTGTGGTTTACAGGTTTTAATATCTTTTGGATTTTTTTGGGGGGATAGCCATTGGCTGAGAATGTGTTGAGGATGTGGTTTAGTTCTGTGGTTAGGGCATTGTCATTCGAGCAGATAAGTTTGGCCCTGTTGTGTAGTGTCTTAATGACTCCATATTGTTGTGAGGGGGGGGGAATTGCTGGTGAATGTATCTGCCTGTATGGGTGGGTTTTCTATATACTGAGAAAACCAAGGTTCCATCAGGCTGGCGGGTGACTAGTGTGTCTAAGAACGGAATGCAGTTGTTTTTTTCTTCTTCCAGGGTGAATTTGATTCTGGGGTGTTGGTTGTTTAAGTGTGTTAAGAAGGAGAGGAGTGCATCGGAGCCATGTGGCCAAATAGCAAAGCCAAATGGTTGGTTTTTGTGGGGCAGAGTTCAAGGCTTGCTCTTCAAAAGTCTCCATATGAAAGTTGGTCAAGGGTGGGGAGAGTGGAGAACCCATGGCTGTCCCTTCTATTTGTTTGTAGAATTTTCCTTGCCAAACAAAATAGCCTGAGTTCATTGTGAACTGAAATAGGGCTGTGATATCGGGAGGAAATTTAGCTTGGATTAGCTCTAAGGATTCTTTGAGTGGGACATTCGTAAATAAGGAGGAGACATCAAAACTGACCATTATGTCAGTGTGTTTGAGTGTAAGGTTTTCTATGCTGGCTTTGAAGTGGGCTGAGTTTTTTATGTATGAAGGTGTGTTGCCAGTATAGTATGAGAAGGTGGCATTATTTGGTGGCATTGAACATAACAAGGTTGTCCTCGCCCCATTATTATTATTATTATTATTCAAGCCTCCAAGGAGTCAAAAGACTCTTCGAGGGAGGTCCTTCCTAAGATATAAAGTCTGTCAAGACTCACTGAGGGGAGGTCCCCCCCTGAGAAACACAAAGTCTATCATACCACTCTTTAAACTCACTGACCGTTCTCGCTCCCACCACTCCATCAGGCAATGCATTCCACGGCTCAACCACCCTCCACACAAAGAAACCACTCCTTACCCTCTTGCTCACAGTTTCCTTTCGTAACTTCCAGGGATGGCCTCTTGTCATCACTCCTTCCCGCTGATCAACCAAGCGAAAGAACTCCCTAGTGTCAACCCTGTAACCACCTCTCAACAGTTTAAAAGTCTCAATCATATCACCTCTCCTTCTATCCACCAAACTCTGCAGTCCACATTCTCTCAGCCGATCCTCATAACTATCCTTGTACAGTCCTGAAACCATCTTTGTCATCCGTCTTTGTATCCTTTCCACAGTGAATTTATCCCCTTCAAATCCTGGGGACCAAATCTGAGAACAATAGTCCAAGTGTGGTCTGATCAGAGACTTATACAATGGAATGATAACCCTCTTATCTCTGCAGGTCAGTGTCCTTCTCATAATAGCAGCAATCCTCGGTGTTACCTTCACCACCTTTGCAATATGTCCCCTAAACTTCAGGTTTCTATCAATCATCAACCCCAGATCTCTTGTCTCCCCTACTTCCTCCAGTATAACTCCTCCCATAGAGTATGCAGCATCCCATCGATGTTTCCCAAACCTCAAGACCTTACATTTTGCTGCATTAAACTGACACCCCCATTCATTTGCCCATCTATCTAGCTTATTTAAATCCTCTTGCAGGGCTACCACATCTGCACTATTACTAATAATCCTTCCCAGCTTCGCATCATCTGCAAACAACTGAATATCCCCTTGCAATCCACTGCCTATGTCATTGATATAAAGGTTAAACAATATAGGTCCTAGTACTGAGCCCTGTGGGACCCCACTTGTAACCCTCTGCCTCCTGGAAACTGCTCCACCATACACAACTCTCTGATACCTATCAGACAGCCAATCCTGAATCCAGTTGACCAATCTAACATCCAGACCCATGTGCTGCAACTTAAATATCAGCTTATCATGTGGCACCCTGTCAAATGCCTTCGCCAAGTCTAAGAAAATTGCAGTATATGCCTTTCCCTCATCTAATGTTCTTGTAACTTTATTATAAAAGGCTAGCATATTGCTAAAACAAGAGCGTCCTTTCACAAATCCATGTTGATTCTCACAGATAACATTACCCTCATCTGCCCAATGCTCTACACGGTCCCTCACTACTTTCTCCAAGATCTTAACAACTACTGATGACACACAGACTGGCCTATAATTAGACACTTCCAGTCTGTTACCACCCTTATGCAATGGCACTATCTTACCTTCCTTCCATTCCCTGGGCACCTTTGCCAAAGCCAGACTTTCTTTGAAAAGCCACGTTAAAGGTACTGTCAATTCCCTAGCACATTCTCTCAAAACTCGTGGCGAAATACCATCCAGTCCCACAGCTTTACTGACATCCAGAGTACTCAGTATCTGAAACACACTCTCCTCCTGTACCTCCAGACCTCGTACCAGTCCTATCCCTCTAGCATTAAAACTGACTCCTCTAGGATGAAATACTCCAATAAAGTGTTCATTGAACAATTCCACTATGTCCTCTGCATCAGTCACTCTATTCCCATTTTTATCCCACAATATCATTCTTCCACAGTCATTTCTCCTCCTACTGGCCACATAGCTAAAAAATTCCCTAGGATTTTCTTTGGATCTTAGGGCCAATCTCCTCTCATATTCCAGTTTAGCTTTCCTTACCACACTAGTCACTCTTCTGGCCTGTGTCTTATATTCCTCATGCATCTCTTCACCTATCTCCTTATATCTCTTCCATAGCCTCTTTTTCGCATGCAATTCCTGTTTAATATTGTTTGTCATCCATTTTACTCCAAATTGCGTCCTCTTCTTCACTCGTGGTATACAACTTACCATTGCTGATAACAAATATTCTTTCACAATTTCCCACGCACTGGTGATATCCCGGCCTTCCAATTCCTCCCTCCATGAAACTTCCCGAAGTTGACGTCTAAGACTATTATAATCACCTGCCTTATAATTCCACATAAGTTCCCGTCTCTTTGATACTCCTGCATGTATGTTCATTTTCCAAGTCAACACCATATGGTCACTCTCTCCAACTGGTGGGAGAGACGTCAACTCTGTTATTATCAACTCTTCTGATGCTGTAACCAAATCCAAAATTTTTGAACCTCTTGTTCCCTCTGTTACATGTTGCCTAAGACATTTGTCCCTCAAGAATTCTAGAAATTCCATTCCCCTATTGCTACATGCATCTTCCTCTCTCCAATTTATACTACTGAAGTTAAAATCTCCCATAACAATCATTCTTCTTGCACTTGCCAAACTTAGCTGTCCAAACATCTCCTGGTCCCCATCCTCTGTGCTCCTGGGTCTGTAGCAACACCACACTAAATATCCTGTCTTGCCTACCTCTACCTCACACCATACGCTCTCAAAATCATTTGTC
This sequence comes from Typopeltis vanoorti, assembly GCF_054136105.1. Taxonomy (NCBI): domain Eukaryota; kingdom Metazoa; phylum Arthropoda; class Arachnida; order Uropygi; family Thelyphonidae; genus Typopeltis; species Typopeltis vanoorti. The sequence goes on along the minus strand of NC_143549.1, from coordinate 11,986,761 downwards.
TCACTTCCTTCCAAATTCTCCACTCTTAGAGGACATAGGTCATCACTTATCATAAGCAGTACCCCACCACCACGCTTTCCCCTCCTATCCTGACGAAAAATGCTATACCCAGCGACTTCTATTCCTGTTGTTATATCCCCTTCTGTCAACCATGTCTCAGTGATCGCAATAATTTTTGGCCAGGCTGATGCTATCTGCGCCACCAATTGAAGGATAGAATGTAGATCAATCTTTAAGGCACTAGTTGTATATGATCTTATAGCTGGGGAAGTCAGAGTGCTGCTTGGTTTGTCAAATGAGTAGGGTGAGAGGAGAGTACTATCATCTGCAAAGCTGTGGATGGGCTTAGTTATTATAGTGAGTAAGTCACTTATGTACAGAAAGAGGAATGTAGATGATAGGACAGAGCTTTGAGGCATTCCAGTGTTGGTGGTGAAGCTTGAAGAGAGGGGGCCACCTACCATGACTCACAGAGAATGACCAGAAAGAAAGCTGGCTACCCAATTACAAAGTAGCAGGGAGACTGAAGTATGGAAATTTGTTTAGTAGGCCTTGCTGCCACATACAGTCAAAGGCTTTGGAAATGTCAAAGCTCACAGCACAAGTTACTCTGACCATTTCCATGGTACATGTCAGTGGTGGGTGATGTAATCTACAAGGCAATCTGTGAATCTTGAATGGTGAAATCCGTATTGGTGGCCACTGATTAACTCATGGGCCTCTAAGTAATGGAGGAGTAGGCTATTGATGACTTTTTCCATTATTTTGGAGAGAACAGAGATGATTGCAATTGGTCAGTAGTTTGACAGTATACTTCTATCACCCCTTTTTGGATTAGGATGGATATAAGAGTGCTCCCATGCATGGAAATATGTACTAGATATGTATAGTAAATTACACAGATGATTTTTTTTTTTTTTTTAATGGTGTGGAGACATCAAACGTCATACTGGGCCAAAACACAGGTTACAGAAGTATATATGGTAAATGGTTAGTATGACAATCAAAAACATCCATGCCCTTTGGTGAGATTAGTGTATCCACTGCAGCCTCTTGGCTGGACAGTGGATACATTAATCACCTGGCCAACTATAGAGGCAATGCAGGACGGGTGTTAGCTCTGTAGTACAATGTTTGAGAACAATTGGAGAGATGCCATTATGACCAGAAGACTTTTTAGTATCCAAGTTATTTAGTAGTTATCTGGTGACTTTTTATCGAAAAACTATAGGAGTCATACAGTGCTTGGAGTCTTGTATGGCAGGAGCTGATTTCTCTTGGTCATCTATGCATGAGGTTGAGGAAAAGAGTGATACCAGGAGGTTAACTTTATCTTTGGATGAAATAACAGTGATGCCATGAGGATGAGACATAGGTGAAAGTGCTGGAGAGCAGAAGTTGTATCAAACAGCCTTAACAAGTGACCAAAATGCATGGCTTTTGACAAGAGTCAAATTTTCAGCTGGTTTGGCCTTTATGAAATTGGATATACTGATGACTGATTTGTATATGTAGTGTGCTTTGATATAGGCAGTGTATGTGTATGAAACTGGAGTTCTTGATGCAAGCCAAGTGCCAAGGTGAATTTTTTTTTCTTCTTTGATTGCTTTGACACTTTTGGTTAACCCGGAGCTTGGAAAGTGCATGTGGATTATAGGTTGAATGGGGGATGAAGGTCTTCATACCAGTGACAACAATTTTTGTGACTTGTTCATAGTAGGTGTTAGGATCAGGGGAGTGGAAGCAATAGTCAGTGTATTGAGGTTGGGAGTGGTTGGAGGAGGGGGCATTCTGTGAGGGAGGAGACTTGTGTGAGATTGTGGTGTATCTGGAAGGAGAACAGTAAACTTCTATATGTGGTGTATCTGGAAGAAGAAGAATGGTGAACTAGTCCTAATGAGATCCAGAGTTTTTGGAGAGTGAAGAGGGTTATCAGGAATTCGAATAGGTACATGTATAATTTGTGTTAGGTCATTATTTATAGCAAAGATTTCTGCTTCTCGTCCCTTGGTCAGTGGTGCTGGGATAGGACAGCCCGTTAGAATTGTGAACACTGATATCACCCAGGAAGATGACCACACTATTTGGATAGCTCAATTGCACATGGTCAAGTTTCATGGAAAGGAATGTGAAGAGATCTAAGTGGTTATTATTAGCGTTTGAGGGACTGGTAAATGCAACAAATAAAAGTTACTAAATGGGAAGCCTTGAACTAGAGAAGGTCAAAAAGAGAGTATTCTAAATTAGCCATTCTCTGGTAGGTGGTAATATTTCACAAAGACAAAAGTGGTAAAAAGAATTGTAAAGTGCATAGTTTGGTTACTGGAGGTGAAGATCTTATGTCTGAAATTTCTTTCATAAGATGTCTGGTCTGGAAGACTGCAAATAATGGTGAACGTAGTTAATGTTAATGCCCATGATGTTAGTGGATGTGAAAGTGAGTTTTTATTGAAGAGATTCTGGTATGGTTTGAATGTTGTGACTAGTTGTGATGTGACTTTTTTGTTTTTTGATGGGATTAGTAGTTTATGAAGGAGGTGCACTTTTTTCATAGTGACACTGTTACTGTTTGTAAGAATCTTCATAAGTTGATCAGACAGAAGGATATAGTGGGGACATGCAGTGAGAGAAGATAGATTCTTGGACATGCGATTCACACACAGAGAGAAACCAGTCTCTGTGCCATGACATGATCTTGACAGTGTTCCCCCCCCACACACCACTATTTGGACTCCCTCTTCAGGCACAACCTGGCAGAGTATGTGGCAGCAGAATTATGCACCAGCTGATAGAGAAGCCTAGAGAAGCTGATAGAGAAGGTTTGGGACTATTCACTAACTGGTGGCAAGCCTGTGGCATCACCATTTAGCGAATAGTCCCAAACCTGTCAGTAACATGAAATGGAGGAATTTATGGATCTCTAAATATGTTTGTCATGGCCTTGAAGGATATCACTTATGCTGCACAGAGAAGTGAAGGGGGAAGGAACATAAACTGGAATTCCTGCTCTGGACACCACATATAACATCTGCCACTTCAGACCTCCAACATGCTGAACACTTCCTTTTTATCTGCCTTCATTTTGACATATACCTCTCTCAAATCAACAACTGCAAAAGCTTTACCTGAATAATACACCTTTGCAAAATGATCACTCAAAATGAACTATTTCTTTGGGCACTGTCACTTTCCTACCATCAGCATTGATAAAGTCTACCACCACAGCCATTTTTCCTCTTACTTGTAACATATCGAAAACACTCTTTGGGATTTATTTTGCTTAGCAAATTTTCTCTCATAATCTCATTTGGCCTTTCTTACTATGCTAATCACTCTTTTTGATTGTACTTTGTACTGCTCATGAGAATGCTGATTACCTTTTTCTTTATATTCCCTCCACAGTGTTTTTCCTCTCTCTCTCTCTTTTTTCTTTTTCTCCAGCTCTTGCTTTATAACTCTAATCATCCACTTAATCCCCATTTGGTTTATGCTCCTTACCTTGGGTATGCAGTCTGATACTGCTTCTCCTTGTAGCTTCTCAAGCCACGGCACTGTTTTAAGATCTCAGGAAAACTTTATAATTCAACATAAATCTTTCTTTGACAGAGAATTCCACAAGTTTAACAATTTCTCAGAATAAGACTGTATGGTCACTCATCTCGACTGCCTTAGTTATGAATATATGAAAAGTACTTCTGGTAGTAAGTGGTGAGCCAATGCTAAAACCTTAAAAGTTACATACACCTCTGTTATCTGACCCATGGAATATGCTTTGCCCATCTGAATGCAAACATCACAAAAAAAGTTTTGAAAAGCTTATAAAAATTCAGAAAAATGCAGCTAGAATCACATGTGGACTAAGTCAGTGCTTCCCAAATTTATGGATGTAAAGGCCCCTTTCAAAAAATTAAAATATTTCACGGCCCCCATCGAAAAAAAAATTCATAATACAGACATATATTATAATAATATTTATTGTTTTTATATTCAATACAAAACATATACAGCGAATATTGCAAAAATCAAATGCAAATATTACATGTTTAGCATCTTACAGACACATTTGACATGGTCTTAAACCATTTGACTTAGTCTTAAAACATTTTAAATTTGTTTTCATTATTTCATGTCCCCCCCCCCCCCATCAAAACTAATGGCCCCCCAAGGGGGCCACGGCTCACAGTTTGGGAAACACTGGATTAAGGAATACAATTCCTGGAAAAATAGCAGAATTCGAATACAACCTTGTTCTTCCTTTAAAAATTAGGTGGCAAGAAAATCTTACTAAATTTGTAGAAAAAAGAGGCAACCTTGCACATAATAGAACAAGTAAACTTTTTAAAAAGTGGCAACCAACAAACAGAATAAAGAAAAATCGACAATGCATAAAATCATGGAAAATAAAAATCCCTTGGATTGTTCAAATAAAATAGCCAACTACCCAGTATTTCCTTCAAATCAAGACAGGAAAAAGATAATCATTAATTCTGAAATAGGGAAACACAAGGAAAAAAACCTAGAAAACCCTGAAATCTTGACATCATTAGCTTCTTCAAAAATAATGAAATATGGACCTGACTCAATAAAGATCTGCACAGATGTGGCACCAAAAATCCAAATGGCAATTCTGGGTGCAGCATACTCATCTATTGCTCTCAAAATATAGAGCTAAAAACAACCAACAATATAGGATGGAACTCATACATGCAGAATTATTAGCCATTAACACAGAACTGCAACAATTGGATAAACAAAACCAAAAGGAATTTATATTTTCACAGGTTCCTTAGCAGCCTTTCAAGCTATTAAGAACAGCCATCAAGAAATGCTTAGAGACATAGCAAAATACGTAAACAAACTATATGAGGTTTCCAAAATAATTTTCCAATGGATTCCATCCCATGTGGGATTAAAGGGAAACGAAACTGTAGTAGCAAAAATGGCTGCATCATCAAGTGATACCATAAATTTTGATATTTTTAAAACTATTCAAAAAGAAAACATAAAAAAAAAGAACGATTCTCCAGGACATGACTCACCACTGGTATTCAGTAGAAAAACCTGGAGCTACCATCAACTCCAAGTTTAATCTCTGTGCTACTACCATGATCTCTCGCCTCAAGATCAGCCACGTAAGACCAATCAAGTTTAGCAATGACAAAAACGTCTTCACCATCTGCAAAACCTGTAACATCACTTATAGGAAGCATCACTTATATGATGCTTTCTCGATCATACAAGGATCGAGGAGGAATATTTCCTCGATCATAGAAGATCGAGGAAATATATGTATGAATATTTTTAAATGTCAACTTTATTAACAACCCAGAAAAGATTTATAAAATGTATAAAATACATGAATTTGACTCTATGATCTGGTTAATAAAAAAATACCATGGGATAATAAAAAAAAATATATATATATATATAGTTGAAGGCTCCCATAATAATTGATTAGCTTGCAATCATTGTGCTGATGCATAATATCTCCATCTTCCTGTGGATCTCCTGGTCTATAGCAGCAACCAACGATATATTTTGTGCTGTTGGCCTCCTCACACTAGAATCCTCAAATGAACCATCTTCCTCAGTCTAAATCCTCTTTAATTTCTAATTTTGTTGGTTGTAGTTCTTCAGTTATCATTAGCAATTCTCCATCTCTTGTGTTACTTCCTCTATCCGCTATAAAAATGCAGTACCATTTACATTCAATCTCTGTAATTATATCGTTTTCTGTCAACCAGGTCTTACTGATGCCTATAATTTTTGGTCAAGTTGAGCCGACCAATGCCCAAAACTCCTCTTCCTCATTTCTGATACTTCTGGCATTCATGTACATGCATTTTGACATACCCTTGGACCACAGTTACTCCTGTGTAATGTCATTATCATCCCATTTGAATCTGAAACCTGTGAAGTCACATTCAGCAATGCATGATCATTTTTGTACTTACATTCATTTATCCAAAGGATGGACATACACATGCTTGATTGTTCTGTGGTTTTTTACTTCCAAACTCTCGCTAAACAACACTTTTTCCAAACATCTTAACACAAAAATCATTCAAATGTAACCCATCAGGCATATATAAGTCCTTTTGTCTATCAAATTCACTTCATACACCTATAAACTGAGCACCATTCCTCCTGCACAATCTTCTCATTAATGCATTAACAATCAATGCAATTCCTCTTGACTTTGTCCTATCATACCAAGGCAGCAGATTCATACTCTTTACTTCCTTATTCTTTATTTTTGCTTCGTTCCAACAACTCTTTCACATCCTCTCATTGTATATTTCTTCCCTTCCAAATCATTTGTTCCTGTCAAAACAATCAACTTTCAATTCTCTTTTCTTAACCTAACAGCTTCACTAAAATCCTTAATCTTCACAACTGGAAAATATGCTTTCTTCATTTTCTCATTAAGTATACCTCTTATTACTGAATCCTCGTACAATACCTTCTCCTTATTTCCAGTTTCTCGCACTCTTATACTTTACTTATTTTCTCCAGAACATTTTGCTAATTTTTCTTTAATTGTTAGTATTTGCCAATTTGTTTTCCTGCTTTCCACATGAATTGCATTTCCTACACTTGTACACGAAACATTTACAACACATTCTCTCTTCACTCTTGCTTTCATACCCTAAACCTTTTATTCTTGGCAATGAATACATAGAACATATACATCATACAAAATCACTTGTGCCAAAACTCAGTGAACAAGGAATCCTTGGCTGGCATTTTCCTTGTATGCATTGCTGCCATGAAAAAATATCTTTCTAAACAATATCCAGTATTAAATTTCTGAAATAGACACGCACGCACGCACGCACGCACGCACGCACGCACGCACGCACGCACGCACGCACGCACGCACGCACGCACGCACACACACACACACACACACACACACACACACACACACACACACACACACACACACACACACACACACACACACACACACACACACACACACACACACACACACACACACACACCTTTGTAGTTTAAAATTAAAAGAGCAAGTAATACATGATCAAAAACAATGACTAATATTCACTAAAATAAAAGACTATAGGACATGTACAACACCAGCATTCTTTCACATAAGTCAATGTTTTTATCCAATGAACAATGAGAATGAATGCCGCTAAGAAGGTGTGGGAGCTAAATTTTTCTCTCATAGGGTGGTGTGTGATTGGAGTGGATTGCCACTGGATGTTGTGTGTGCATGCAGTGTGAATGAATTCCAGAATAAGTATGATAGCTGGTGCATGTACTATGGGCCTCCCTCAATGAGTCTGACTCCCTGGAGGCCTCTCTTAATAATAATTATTATTATTTAGGCCTCCAAGGAGTCAAAAGCCTCACTGTGGGTGGTTCTTCCTAGAAAACACAAGTCTATCAAGACTCAATATGGGAGGTCCCTCCTAGGAAACACAAAGTCTTTCATACCACTCCTTAAACTTATTGACCGTTCTTGCTCTCACCACTTCATCAGACAATGCATTCCACAGTTCAACCACCCTCCATACAAACAAACCACTCCTCACCCTCTTGCTCACAGTTCCCTTTCATAACTTCCAGGGATGGCCTCTTTTCATCACTTCTTCCCGTTGTTTAACCAAGCGAAAGAACTCCCCAGTGTCAACCCTGTAACCACCTCTCAACAGTTTAAAAGTCTCAATCATATCACCTCTCCTTCTTCTATCCACCAAACTCTGCAGTCCACATTCCCTCAGCCGATCCTCATAACTAACATTGTACAGTCCTGAAACTGTCATTGTTATTTGCCTCTGTACCCTTTCCACAGTTAATTTATCCCCTTCAAATCCTGGTGACCAAATCTGAGAACAATAGTCTAAGTGTGGTGTGATCAGAGTCTTATACAATAGAATGATAACTCTTTTATCTCTGCAGGTCAGCGTCCTTTTCATTATTGCAGCAATACTTTGTGTTACCTTCACCACCTTTGCAATATGTCCCTTGAATTTCAGGTTTCTATCAATCATCAACCCCAGATCTCTTGTCTCCCCCTACTTCCTCCAACATATCTCCTCTAATAGAGTATGCAGCGTCCCATCGATGTGTCCCAAGCCTCAAGGCCTTACATTTTGCTGCATTAAACCGACACCCCCTGAAAATCATGTCGTATTATTATTATTATTATTATTCCAACAGTCTTCATTTGTCAGTTCGGTATGATGACTGCTCACTTCAACAGTTCTAAACTAAATTAGGATTTCGATAAATTAAAGGAGCCAAGCCAGCAACAGAGCTGCAAAATTTTCTTATGGCTCCACAGATATGATCATAATCACCTACTTTATAATTCTGCATAAATTATTTCTTCTTGATACTTCTGCATGTCTATTCATCCCCTATGTCAAGACTACATGGTCATCACTCTCTCTTCAACTGGGGGTGGGGGGGTGGGGGCAGGAATGACTTTTTAGTTACAATCAGATTCTCTGATGTCAGGATCAAATCCAAAACTCTTGAGTCTCATGTTCCTTCTGCTTAACATTTCCTGCTCTTCAAAACTCTGTATTTTTTGGCCTACAGCAACATTTCACTAAATATCCTGTACTGTCCACTCCTACTTTCACATCTTATACTCTCAAAACCATTAGTGCCATTTCCCTCCAAATCCTATATTCTTAGAAGACACAACTCGTCACTTATCATAAGCAATATTCCACCACCTTTGCCCTTCCTTTCCTTATCCTGTCTAAATACACTAGATCTTCCTACTTCTTTTCATGCTTTGCTGATCCCAATATCTGAATAATCTTTGCACTGGCTGAGGCTATTAGTATAACTAATTTTTAACTAAATTTTAGTATAATTAATTTATTATTGATACTCTTGGCATTTGGATAAAGAAACATCAATGCATTGTCAGCATTTCTATTATTATTATTATTATTACTATTATTACATGATGCCTCCAAGGAGCCCTTAATACTTACTACATCGATAAGTAGTGCAACATTCTCCAGGAATTTCTTTTATTTCTAGACCTGGAGCACACACAGAAGGTGGTGGACAACTCTCTGAATGGCATATGATTTTAACCACACTGCAACATCCACTCTTTTCAATTTCTGTGTCCTGACCAGGTTCAAGATCAGTTGGCCAAGTAACAGGAGGACAAAGAGCTGAGTCACAAACTGAAAAATGAAAAAAAAAAAAAAAAGTTACATCATACAGGATCAAAATTATGTCAATATCACAGCAAATGGAATATTAGATCATAAATATGAAGCATTTAGTTACCACATTCATAAGTAGGACAGGATCCATTGGATTTTTTCACTTTTGCAACTTCTCCTTTTACACATTTGGGAACTTCCAAAGGAGGACACTTCTTTTTAGGAGATGGTCCTAAAAATATAACTTTCCTTCAGTGAAAATTAATTTAATAAGTAAATATTATTCAATAAGATAAGTTATACTATATAATTTCCACTCTTTTATTATTATAATATTATTATTAAAATACCTCCATACAGTCAACAGATCCATTCAAGTACGTCATATTCAACCAGCACAAATTACTGATATACCCTTAGGGGTCGGAGGGATAACAGGATACTATGAACAAGTTTACATTATTATTATTAACTTCTTATGAAAATTTTTTCTCCAAATTAGTCTGTTATCTGTAAAGATTCTAATATTGTCAGATCTTAATACTATTTCAGTTTTCTAATAGATGCATCAATCCACCTAAAACCTGGTTTTCTTCTGGGTATTTTTCCAAGCATCCTGGCATCAAACTTACTTTCCTATTCTGGTTAAGTGACCATACCACCCAAGATTAGCTCTACTTACCAATTCCTGAATGCCAACAGTGTCAAGTGCCTGTCTTGTAAACTGTTCTGACTAAAAATAGTGTCTAAATGGTTGAAATGTTCTACCTTATTCTATAGGTTATGTATTCAGATGTAGCTGTTTTCAGTTGGAGCTGAGATTAACAGCTCCTACTCTAATATCAGGTATGCCTCTTTCTTTTGCAATGTGATCCATTCAGATTATGAACAACAATGAAAATAGAGTGCATTCATATCTATTATAGTGTGCCTTGAATTCATTCATACATTCAAAATGTATTACAACTCATTCATCATTTTCTGTGTAAAAAATCTCCTTGTAACCTACAATTTTCAGCAATGATGACTTGCTCTTCCCTCTATTTTATGAATACATTTTGCATTAATCTGGTACAAATCTTCATCAACTTAAGTTTCCACCATATTGCCACTAATCTTGGCATTTACATTTCCTCAAATTCTCAGAAAAATGCTTCGAAAAAAAAAAAAAAATTCAGAGTCCTAATACTGTCTTATTTAAATATATCTATCTCTGTACATTCTCGAGCATTCCCTCATCACAGCAGTAACTAGATAACCAAATAAAAGTTCAGTTTTTATTAACACAACAACAATATTTCACGAGTTTTCAACAACTCTAGCAGTGTATCTTCTGAATAAGACCTTGTTGATCATCATCAGATTCCAATCTCATCCACTTTCTGGAGTGTATTTCTACTAACACAGTATAAAACATAACACATATGCATTCTGAAGTGCAACCTTGGATTTTTGCAACATTAAAGGAGAAATTCTGCATCTCCAAGATATTATTTATACTGTCATATAGAGGACTCAATATTGGTATCACTAATGCAAGACCTCCCTCACCATATAATTACTGCAAGGATACAAGGAATTTATTTTATTCCAAATATGTAATGATACATCTTCCAATCTCACAGCATTATTATCACCTTGCTTAAACATTACTGCATACCTCATAACTCCTTACTATTTCTCCCTTTTCCGGCTACTGAACTTTACATAACATCAGTCTTCTCATTAGGATGAAATATATTTATAAATTCATAATCAAAGATCATCATCATACGTATCAAGGATTTAGGCCTAGTATGGCCTGTTCCGGCCATAGAAGTCATCGTTGAATCATTTAAGAGGACGTCCTGGTTTTCTTTTTCCTAATGGCTTGTACTTTACGGCTTGTTTTAGTAATCTTTCTGTTTTCATTCTTTGAACGTGTTCCATCCATCTATGTTTATATTTTTTAATTTTTTCAATTACTGGTTCTTGGTTTAATTCTTTCATAATATCTTCGTTTCTTTTGTGATCAAATAGGGTATACTTTGCAGTTTTTCTCATAAACTTCATTTCTGCTGTTGTTAATCTTTGTTTGTCTTTTTGTTTTATTGTCCAGATTTCGCTTCCATACATTAAGACCGGTAGGGCTAAAGTATTGTATACTTTTAGCCTGGTTTGTTTTTGAACTATGTTTGGTTTAAATATAGAGTTAATTACTCCTGTTATTTTTAAATATTTTGCAATTTTTATGTTTATATCTTTTTCATTTTCATATGTGATCATACATCCTAGGTAGTTAAATGAATTCACCTGTTCTAAGATCTTGTTATCTAATACTATTTTAGTTCTTGCTGGATCTTGTCCTTTAAAGGCCATAGTTTTTGATTTTTCCGTTGATATTATCATACTATAATCTTTGGATATCTCATTTAGATTTAAAATAGCTTTCTGTAAGTTATCTTCAGAATTTGTAATTATTATTTGGTCGTCTGCAAAGAGGAGAGTGTTTAAGTTAACTGTAGGTGAAAATTTAATTCCTTGATGTAAATTTTTACTCCATTTTATTATTATTTCATTTAAGTAGATATTAAAAAGAGTTGCTGAGAGGGGACATCCCTGTCGGACCCCTTGGTTTATCTCTCTTGTATATGATAGCTCATGATTTAATCTTATTTGTATTTGATTATTTTCATATATACTAGTGACAGCTTTTAGGATATTATTTGGTATTTGTCTTTCTTTTAATATGTTAAATAATATGTTTCTTTTAACTTTGTCAAATGCTTTTTCAAATTCAATAAATGCAATATGTGTTTCTAAATTATATTCTCTTCTTTTCTCTATTATTAATTTTAGGCAGAAGGCTGGGTCTATACATGATCGTCCTTTTCTAAATCCATTTTGTACCTCTAGAATAAAGTTTTCGGAATATTTCATTAGTTTGTTATTTAAGATTCTGCTATATATTTTGTAACATGAATTTAGTATACTGATACCTCTATAGTTTTTAGGGTCATCTCTATTACCTTTCTTAAAGATAGGAATCACAATTGCTTTTTTCCTTTCTATTGGGGGGATACCAGTTGAGTAAATTTTATTTAAAAACAATAAGAGTCTTCCTTTGAATCTTGTTCCTGCGTATTTATATTGTTCTGAACCTAGCTTATCTTCTCCAGGTGATTTTCCGTTTCTTGTTTCTTTCAGGCTGATTTCTAATTCTTCTTCAGTTATTTCCTTTTCATTTTCGTTAATTGTTTGCCAGTTGTCTTTTTTAAAATATTTGTCTGTCCACAGTTCTGTGTAGTAATTTAGAAATTCTTCTAATTTCAATTCAGTGTTTAATTTTATGTTTTCTTTGGTATCTGCATTTAGATGTTTCAAAATCGGGTCTTTGGGTCTTATTTTATATAAATCATGTTCTAAATTAGAAACAAATTTATTCCATGATTCTCTATCTCTTTTTCTGACTTCTCTTTTAGCTATAGCTCTTATTCTTTTATATTCTATTTCATCTTCTAATCTTTTACTGCTTAACCATTTGTGATAGGCTTCTTTTTTCTTTTTGATTATTTCTTTGATTGTATCATCCCAGATCTTCAGTTTTTTTCTTTTATTGAATTTTTTGGTCTCTTTCCTAAGCTTTCATTTGCTGCTGCATTTAGTATCGTTTTTATATTAGGCCATTCTATTTCTATTTCTTCATTTTGTTTTATTTTATCTAGATACTGGTTAATTCTTTGTTCATATAGCCATTGTACATTTGTGTCATTCAATAGTCTAGTTTTATAAGCAAATGTTTCAATTTTTCTTTCTGTTCTTGTTACTTGTAGCCATTTAGGTGGTAATCTTAATTTTATTTTAACAAGGAAGTAGTGGTCACTGCTTATTTCATATCCTCTGTGAACTCTAACATCTAGTGAAAATTTTGATGTCTTTTCATTTAATATGAAGTAATCTAATATTGATTTCCATCCTCTTGCTGCCCAAGTATATTTATGTATGTCTTTATGTTTATAGAAGGAATTCATTATTTTTAGGTTATTATAAACTACAAAGTCAATCAATTTTTTACCATTTCTGTTTAGAGTGTGTTCTCCATGTATTCCTATATTATTATTAATTTTCGTGTTTCCAATTCTTGCATTTAAGTCTCCTGCTAAAATTATGTAATCATTTTTATTTATTTTATTATATATGTTTTGTAGCTGATTATAAAAATCAATATTATCCTGTTCTCTTCCTTCTTCTGGGGCATATAAACCAATTATTGTTAAATAGCCTCTATCTATCTATTTTTATTCTAGCTTCTATTATTCTTTCATTCCATAATTTATAATGTTTTAACTGTTTTGAAAGGGAGTTATGAATCCAAATCATGACTCCTGCTTGTGCTCTTTGGTCTCTGTCGACTCCACTGTATATCACATTAAAATTTTCAGTTCTCATAGTTCCTTTTAATTTCTTTTTTGTTTCAGTGATTACTGCTATTTTAAAATTTCTTTCATTTAATAACTGGTCTAATTCTATTTCTTTATATGCTATTCCTCTTACATTCCAGTTTGCTATGTGTATTATATTTTGTCGTTCCATTTTCGTTTACCCTTTTCCATTCAAGGGTCGTTTCCCATAGATTCAATCCGATTATCTTTTTCTGTCAGCTTACAAGTATGGTTATGTTCTACATATCAGACTAGCCTGACGATGGAATAGTTCAGTGGTAGGGCTGCTACTTTAAGGCTTCTGAACTCGCCTTCTTCTGAATTTAAACCCATAGGAGGAATAGGGTATATTGAAGGGGAAAGGGTAGATTATAGAAGAAATATAGTATGGTTTATAGAGAGGACATAGTTGTAAGGCTAGAAATGAAAAGACCCCATGGCCCTCGAGTACTCTAATAGCACAAGGGTCATAAAGTAAGAAGAGTTGGCTGATAAGGCCTTATAGGAAAGATTAAAGTAAGTGGGTCTTCCTCAAAGTAGAAGAAGGAGAGGATAGATCCAGCTAGGGGTCCATGGGAGTGCCGCTTCCCTTACAATCAAGATGATTGCCCCTTATGGCCCTGTTGGTCCACGAGTCCTTATTCAGTATATTCGGACCACCCCACCATATATATATATATACACACATGCACGCACGCGCATGTACACACACACACACACATGGTGGGTTCCCCTATCCACCACCCAGGGGACACGCTCTCTAGGGGTTACAGGGTCCCCTGAGAGGGGACCCTGTACACTAAAACTGCACTAATTGCTTGACTATCATTGCCATTCAGTAATTTCTCACTTTCATAATAGAATAATTCCTTTATCCTGGCCTGACTGATCAATCTTCTTTCATTCTTCCCCCATCTCCTACCATGTTTGTTTGTTGAGGGAGCATTTTATACTCCTCATGCATTTGATTACTACTATTTTATGTTACTTTCATAATAACTTTTTTTTTTTGCCTGTAGTGCAATGCTAATTTCACTATTCATCCATTTAATTCCTATAACTCTTTATAATACATTTTGAATGTTTTAGATATGTTTTATCAATGTTAATGCTCTGTATCTCTTTCTTTCTTTAGATGCTATACATTCAGTAAATGTATAGCATCTGATATGAGTATACGATAATGTATATTGATATCGGATACTATTATTATTATTAATACGTGATCCCTCCTGGGAGTCTAAAGACTCATTGAAGGAGGACACCTACTCTACAGCTTTGTCTCCATGACTCAATCCACCAACTACAACTAAATGCAACTACCGTCATCTACACCAATGCTATTCATTGCCCACTGCCACCACTAGTATTTTCACAGCAAATCTTCAACATCCATGCCCATGGCAGGATTTGAACCCGCAGCATTTTGGCTGCAGGTTCGAATATATACTATAGAATCTATATACTATAGAATCAATATACACTAGTTAAGTTTCTGCTATCTCTGATTAATTAGATGTAGAACCACAAATCTTTTATAAAATCATTTCATACTCTTAAATACACCCATGTCCATTGGTTATAAAATGGATGTTGCATTGGAAGCAGAAACACTAGCTTAATGTTGGACAAATTTTGAATCTAGAGATGTGCAGGACAATTATCAACTTCTTCTTTGGCAGCTTCTACCACTTAAGTGGGGTCACTGTTGATAACGAGTCTCCTCCACACCTTCCTGTCTTGCGCTGTCACTACATCCAAGTTCTTCATCCTCAAGTCCTCTTCTACCAGCTGCCTCCATCTCTTCTTTGGCCGTCCACACTTCCTCCTTCCTTGCACATCCATCTGCATGACCCTTCTTCCCATATATTCATTCTCCCTCCTCATCACATGACCAAACCATCTCAACCTTGCCTCCTGTATCTTCGCTCCTAAGTTCGTAACTTTCACTGTTCCCCTGACATAGTCATTTCTCAGACGATCCTTTCTGGTCACACAGCACATCCGCCTAAGCATTCTCATCTCTGCTACTTCCATCCTGCTGATGTTATTTTTCCTCAGGGCCACAGTTTCTATAGCATATGTCAGAGCTGGCCTCACTACTGTCCTATAGATTTTGCCTTTCAGATTGATCGGCACCCTCTTATCACATAACACTCCAGCCATCTCTTTCCAGTTCCTTCCCCCATCTTCTTCAACTGTTGAACCTAAGTATCTAAAGTCTCTCATATTCCTGATGACATTTCCTTCCAGCTCCAGATCTGTCTCCTGGCTGCCATCCACTGTGCAACACATATACTCTGTCTTACTTCTGCTCAGTCTCATACCTCTCTCTTCCAGTACTTTTCTCCATCTTTCCAGTTTAGTTCCCGCTTCTTCTCTTGAATCTGCACACAGCAAGATATCATCTGCATACAACATTGTCCAAGGCGCTCCTTGATGCAAGCCAACTGTTACTTGAAAACTTTCTGTCTGTCCTAGACAGGTCCGAATGCATGTCTTCACACTTCTGTACATCTCCCGCACCAACCTGACATATTTCTCCAGAACCTTCTTCTCCCTCAGACACCTCCAGACTTCTTGCCTTGGCACTCTATCGTATTCTTTCTCCAGATCAATAAATGCTATATGTAGCTCCCATTGTTTATCTCGAAACTTTTCCATCATCTGCCGTAACCCAAAGACAGCATCTGTTGTTGATCTACCAGGCATGAAGCCAAATTGTTCCTTTGCAATCTCCACCTCCTTTCTCAATCTTCCATCAAGAACCCTTTCTAGGATTTTCATTGTGTGGGACATCAACTTTATTCCTCTATAATTTTTACAGTCTTGTGCATCCCCTTTACCCTTGTAGATGAGGAAAAGAGTACTCTCCCTCCATTCCTCGGATATATTTTCCTGTTGGCAAACTTTCACGAACAGGTCCCACAGCAGGTCAATTCCCTCTCCCTCCAGTGCCTTCCATGCCTCCAGTGGAATCCTGTCGGGCCCACCGATTTTCCATTCCTCATCTTCTTCATGGCCTCCATCACTTCCACTCTACTGATGTTCTGCACCATCCCATCAGAAGGCTCCCCATCTTCTCTGTGAGTCCTTGCATTTTCCTCATTCAAAAGTCCCTCAAAGTATATTCTCCATCTGTTTCTTATGTCCACATCCTTCCATAATACTCTTCCTTCAGTGTCTTTGATCTGCCTCACATAAGATGTCATTTGCTGCCTTTATTTCTACATTTCGCTAGTTGGTAAATTTTTCCTCTGTCTTTCCTTTGTTTCTAATTGATCATACAGATCTTGATATGCCATGGCCTTCACCTGTGCCACAACTCTCTTGGCTTGCTTTCTCTCTCTGTACACCTCTCTGTCCTCTTCGACTCGACTCATCCAACTTCTGCTTTGCCTTCCTCTTAGCTGTCACTGCCACTTGTACATTATTATTCCACCATCAACCCTCCTTCTGCTCGCTAATCTTTCCAGATGTCTCACCAAGCACCTCGACTGCACAGCTCAGGATTACTTTTGAATTATGTTTCCACCAATCTTGTACACTTTCCAGTCCATGCGAAATCCTCTCTAACACCCTCTCCCTAAAACGATTCCTCACACTCTCTTCTTTTAAGCGAAACCACTTAATCATCTTCATCCCATGGCTTCCAGAGGTTCTTATCTTCGATCTTATTTTAAAGTCTGCGCACAGCAGTCGGTGTTGTTGTGCCACTTGATCTGTTGGAATTACTTTACAATCTGTCACAACCTTCAGATGTTTTCTTCTAGTCAAAATGTAGTCAATTTGTGAACTGTTGTTACCACTCCTAAATGTTATCAAATGTTCTTCCCTCTTGTAGAAAAACGAGTTCACAATTGCCAGATCAAACGCTACTGCAATGTTCACAATCCTCTCTCCTTCCTGGTTCATCATTGCCACTCCGTGGCCACCATGCACCCTTTCAGAGTCTCTATTCTGTCTCCCTATGTGTCTGTTCAAATCTCTTCTGACGATCACTATCTCGTTTTCTTTCAGTTACCTCATTTCTTCATCTAACATGTTCCAGATCTCATCTTTCTCCTCTGCTGTACAGGCAACTTGTGCGGCATATACACATCATACGCTCTTCTCCAAGACCCAATTTCATTCGCATGATCCTATCGTTCCTTCTACCCACTTCCAGTACTTTGCCCTTCATTCTGCCACACACCACAATTCCTACACCATTTCTTCCCTCGTTATTCGCTCCAGAGTAGAACAATTTATATCCATTTCCCAGTTCCTTTGCCTTCCCCCCTTCCACCTTGTCTCCTGCATACACAAAATGTCCAACTTCCTCATCATGTCTGCCACCTCTCTTCCCCTTCCAGTCATGCTTCCAGCATTCAGTGTTCCCACTCGCAACATCCTCTCCACCTGCTGGGCTCACTTCTTTAACCGTACCCGCCCTTTATGCAGTAGCCCTCATCCACTTCTCGCAGCTATAGGACGATGTGGCGGTGCGTCACTTAAGGGGTACACCCTAGCCCTTATATCATTTTCTCTTCGACTCATATCATAGCGAGAGCTGGCAGTGAAGTTTTACGACTGGATGCCCTTCCTGATATCAACCTTCGCCATTTATCTGGGCTTGGGACCGGCACCTATTGAGGCTAGCTTGCCTCCTTCGGTGGCTGCATAAGACGTAATGACTTAGCAAGATAAGAAAGACTCACCCCTAGCCCTCGAATACTCTAATAGCATCAGGGGGAAGGAGCAAGGAGAGGAGAAAGAAGCAAAGAAAGAAGGAGAGGGACCAGTCTACAGAATAATATAACAGATGTATATTACATGAAGTAAGACATGGTCCAGCATCTGGTACCTCAGGTTTGCCATGCCCGTACTCACTAAAGTGAGCCCTTGAGGTGAGGACAGTTATCAACTAACAATAAAAAAATTTTCTTCTTTTCAAATAGCTCATTATTTCAATCATGTAATCCCTGCCAAAAAATAAGTGAAGGCATCCCAGATTTCTTGTTTGTAATCCACAAGAAGTTAACTTATGTTTTTGAAACACTGAGGTTTTAATGATTTTCCAATAACAAACAGTTTGTCAAACATTTGTCATATTTATGCATACAAGCTGATTTTTTTCCACCAACATATTTTAACCCCATGAATTTAAATGTATTGCCAGGTGTCATATTTTCATAATTGAAATCTTTCCTGATTTCTGTTCGAACATGGTCATTCCCTTCATTTTCTATTATTGGATTTGCAGATGAGGAATCTCTGCTAATTCGGGATATCACCAGTGCGTGGGAAATTGTGAAAGAATATTTGTTATCAGCAATGGTAATTTGTATACCACGAGTGAAGAAGAGGACGCAATTTGGAGTGAAGTGGATGACAAACAATATTAAACAGGAATTGCATGCGAAAAAGAGGCTATGGAAGAGATATAAGGAGACAGGTGAAGAGATGCATGAGGAATATAAGACACAGGCCAGAAGAGTGACTAGTGTGGTAAGGAAAGCGAAATTGAAATATGAGAGGAGATTGGCCCTAAGATCCAAAGAAAATCCTAGGGAATTTTTTTAGCTATGTGGCCAGTAGGAGGAGAAATGACTGTGGAAGAATGATATTGTGGGATCAAAATGGGAATAGAGTGACTGACGCAGAGGACATAGTGGAATTGTTCAATGAACACTTTATTGGAGTATTTCATCCTAGAGGAGTCAGTTTTAATGCTAGAGGGATAGAACTGGTACGAGGTCTGGAGGTACAGGAGGAGAGTGTGTTTCAGATACTGAGTACTCTGGATGTCAGTAAAGCTGTGGGACTGGATGGTATTTTGCCACGAGTTTTGAGAGAATGTGCTAGGGAATTGACAGTACCTTTAACGTGGCTTTTCAATGAAAGTCTGGCTTTGGCAAAGGTGCCCAGGGAATGGAAGGAAGGTAAGATAGTGGCATTGCATAAGGGTGGTAACAGACTAGAAGTGTCTAATTATAGGCCAGTCTGTGTGTCATCAGTAGTTGTTAAGATCTTGGAGAAAGTAGTGAGGGACCGTGTACAGCATTGGGCAGATGAGGGTAATGTTATCTGTGAGAATCAACATGGATTTGTGAAAGGACGCTCTTGTTTTAGCAATATGCTAGCCTTTTATAATAAAGTTACAAGAGCATTAGATGAGGGAAAGGCATATACTGCAATTTTCTTAGACTTGGCGAAGGCATTTGACAGGGTGCCACATGATAAGCTGATATTTAAGTTGCAGCGCATGGGTCTGGATGTCAGATTGGTCAACTGGATTCAGGATTGGCTGTCTGATAGGTATCAGAGAGTTGTGTATGGTGGAGCAGTTTCCAGGAGGCAGAGGGTTACAAGTGGGGTCCCACAGGGCTCAGTACTAGGACCTATATTGTTTAACCTTTATATCAATGACATAGCCAGTGGATTGCAGGGGGATATTCAGTTGTTTGCGGATGATGCGAAGCTGGGAAGGATTATTAGTAATAGTGCAGATGTGGTAGCCCTGCAAGAGGATTTAAATAAGCTAGATAGATGGGCAAATGAATGGGGATTTCAGTTTAATGCAGCAAAATGTAAGGTCTTGAGGTTTGGGAAACATCGATGGGATGCTGCATACTCTATGGGAGGAGTTATACTGGAGGAAGTAGGGGAGACAAGAGATCTGGGGTTGATGATTGATAGAAACCTGAAGTTTAGGGGACATATTGCAAAGGTGGTGAAGGTAACGCAGAGGATTGCTGCTATTATGAGAAGGACACTGACCTGCAGAGATAAGAGGGTTATCATTCCGTTGTATAAGTCTCTGATCAGACCACACTTGGACTATTGTTCTCAGATTTGTTCCCCAGGATTTGAAGGGGATAAATTAACTGTGGAAAGGATACAAAGACGGATGACAAAGATGGTTTCAGGACTGTACAAGGATAGTTATGAGGATCAGCTGAGAGAATGTGGACTGCAGAGTTTGGTGGACAGAAGAAGGAGAGGTGATATGATTGAGACTATTAAACTGTTGAGAGGTGGTTACAGGGTTGACACTGGGGAGTTCTTTCGCTTGGTTGATCAGCGGGAAGGAGTGATGACAAGAGGCCATCCCTGGAAGTTACGAAAGGAAACTGTGAGCAAGAGGGTAAGGAGTGGTTTCTTTGTGTGGAGGGTGGTTGAGCCGTGGAATGCATTGCCTGATGGAGTGGTGGGAGTGAGAACGGTCAGTGAGTTTAAAGAGTGGTATGATAAACTTTGTGTTTCTCAGGGGGGGACCTCCCCTCGATGAGTCTTGACAGACTTTATGTCTTAGGAAGGACCTCCCTCGATGAGTCTTTTGACTCCTTGGAGGCCTGAATAATAATAATAATAATAATAAATATAATAATAATATTTTTGCATAAATGATGTTATGTTGGTTTTTACATGATCCAAACAACCACTGTTACAAAATCATTGACTCCAAATTGTTTAGCAAATTTTTCTGCTTGAGCCTTCAATATTGGACCATTTATTTGAATTCAACACTTCTTTATGTAGTGATCCATTGAAGCAATAACTCATCGACATTTGTAAGCTCACACTTTCTATGTATTTTGTGTTTCGATCAGGTTGTTTTCCAGGGCTGATATGTAAACATCTTTATTCTGCTATAATCTTGATACTGTTGAAGAGGAGAAAAAAAATCTTGTATGAACTTAAACATTTTTCACACCACATTCTAACACATGAATAATTTCAACTTTTTTTTGTGAACCAAGAGATGTTAGTGGACATGTTTCTGACAGAAGGGTTTGTCTTTAACTGATTTTACATTAACAGTGTTTGGGTAAAGTGAGAGGGGAGGGGGTATGCTGAATGCTAGACAATGGAAACATAGGTTATAAACTGGTCTGTAATCTAAAGTAGGTAGTCATAAAGCAAAGTCCCTCCATTCATTTTTGTCTATTGCCGGAATTAGATATTCCAAGAACTATCTGAGTAATTAAAAATATTTGTAAAATTTGTATAGTATATATCTGTGTAGTGTGCTCATTATAAAAGTGAGCAAAATGGATAGGAGGAAGAGACGTGATATGATAGAGACCTACAAGTTAGTAAGGGGTTGTTATAAGATTAATGTTGGAGAGGTTTTACAGAACATGGTGGGAGATCAGGGAAGAATCATCCCTGGAAGCAGAGCATTCAGGGATGATTCTTCCCTGATCTCCCACCATGAGCAGTGAAGTGACAAGCAGGTTTACTGCATGCAGAGTTGTGAATAATTGGAATGCCTTGCCTGAGAGGTTGGTGTCTGCAGATAATTTGAGTGTGTTTAAGGAATGGTATGATGAGCTGTGCGTATCACAAAAGGACTTCTTAGCAGAGCTTTGACTACATCTCTGATTCTTTCACTTTAATTCTCCTAATTCTTGCTTTCCTTCTACATGTTGCACAGCATCATTCAGAACACTATGATATATAACGATGAAGTGTTTGTTAAATAATTCCAGTATATCACTTGCTATGGTTACTCTGCTACCATAACTATCCACCAGCAAAAACTTGCCATAATTATTTTTCTTCTTGCTTGTTACATAGCAGAAAAATTCCCTTGGATTATCTTTGACCTGGCTAGCTAATCACCTCTCATATTCTACTTTTTCTTTTTTAACCATGCATCTGTTCACTGCAAACTGTCTTGTACTTCCTCCATAACAACTTCTTTTGTAACACTGCATGCTCGATTTCACCGTTAACCACCTTACCGGCCATTATAGATCAAATACGTATCTGCATACGCTTCGTATCCATCATATATTTCAATGTAATATCAATGGTATTAAAATTTTAATATGCACTTCGCATCCATGATAACCTTGACGTCTATAGATGTCTTGGCCGGTAGCGTGGTTCCATTTCATCCATTTCATTCTTAGTCTAATTATGCAGTTATGCATTGCTTGCGTTAGACACTGCCTTTTCATAAACAAAGTATATAATTTCTTGGCATCATTAATTTATAGTATAACCAAATGAAAAACTTTCAACTAACTATCTCTAATCTAGAGTATTATAATAATAAGGTGAGACACCTTTTGGCAACTTGTTTACAAAAATATGATGTATGCATTTCTTCAACCTTGTTATCATCTCACCTTAGGTATGGTTCCCATTGATTAGACCTCAATAAAGGTCAAAACTGGTCTAGTGACCCTTCCCATAATGCATAGCATTATACATGTCTGCAAGGAGATGTGCTTTGCATTATGGGATACTAAGGCAAGTGATGTGAAGTCATACCACCTTTGCCATGAGTTGCCCCAGTCCTGAAGATACTTCAGGTGCAAACTTTGTTTGCTTACACTTGGATAAAGGATTAAACCAAGTATATAATTTCTTATACTGCAAGTAAAGTATATAATTTATACTGCCTTTTCATTTCCCACACATTGTCAACATCTTTTTTTACACAATTCATTAATCTAATGTATTGATGCTAGTGGACTATGGAACTTCTGATTAGCCACCTTATAGTTTCGCCTATAGACCTTCTTGACAAGAACTTTTTCCTGATCGATTACCTTCCAAACCAATACCTCATGATCACTCTCACCAACAGATGACAGTGTTGATTCCTCATTAACAACCACCACATCCTGTGAGGATATCACCAAATCTAATACCTATAATATTCTTACTCTAATTATGTAGTTATGCATTGCTTGTGTTAGTGTAGGTTGATGTAGGTGATTGGTAGTAGAGGTCCGGTGTAGTGGAGATGGAGCGTTGTATAGCAGGTGTCCTCCCGTGATGAGTCTTCGGACTCCTTGGAGGTGTCACGAATAATAATAATAACAAACCTTGTGTTGCTACCATCAAATGCCACTTTAGACAGTTATCCACAGAAACTCAACAAATTCACTCATCTTGTTAATATACACTGTAAGCTCATCTCCCATTAGGATCATCTTCTTTTTACTTCGCTAACTAATTTGTCTAAACATTTTACAATTAACACTCTCCACATTACATTGCCTATAACAGCATCCTAATAGATATAATATTCTACTGATTTCAACTTCACACCTCAGCTTCAAAATCTTCACACATAGTATAATCTTCCACTTATACAAGGCAGTTTACATTTGAATAGCTATGGTGTTTGGATTTTGGAAAATGTATTGTTGAATTCATTGAGATTGGAGGATCAAAATCAGAGTATCTGGATCTACATTATAGGGAGTGGGAAAAGATGAAGCAAGTGAATTTGAGAATGAACAGAAAATGCTTAAGCCAATGAATAAATTGAGTGATTGGGCACAGAAGTGGGGATGTGAGTTCAATGCTGCAAAATATAAGGTTTTAAAATTTGGAAAACAAAGATGGCATACAGAATTTATGCTTGGTGAGAATATATTGTTGGAAGTAGAGGAAATCAGAGATCTGGGGGTGACAGTGGATAAGGATCTAAAATTTAGGGGACACATCGCCAAAATTGTGAAGACAACACAAAGGCTTCTGGGAATGATGTAGAGGACACTGACGTGTAGAAGTAGGGAGATTCTTGTTCTGTTGTATAAGGCTTTGATTAGGCCACACATAGACTATTGTACTCAGATTTGGTCACCGGATTTTCAGAAGGATGAAGAGATGTTGGAAAGGGTCCAAAGGCGACTGACTAAGGTAGTTTCTGACCTCTGGAATGTCGAGTATGAGGAAAGATTAAGAAGATGTAATTTGCAGAGTCTGGTAGACAGGAGGAAGAGGGGAAATATGATAGGGATCTAGAAGTTTGTAAGGGGTTGTTATAGGATCAATGGTGGAGAAGTTCTACAGGGAATAGTGGGAGATCACGGGAGAACCAGAGGTCATCCTTGGAAACTGTATAAAGAGGGTGTGAATAGGGGAGTGAGAGGCAGGTTTTTTTTCGTGTAGAGTTGTGAATGATCGGAATGCCTTGCCTGAGAGCGTGGTGTCTGCAAGGAGTTTGAGTGTGTTTAAGACACGGTATGATGGGATGTGTGTGTAATAAAAGGACCTTCCACATGAGTCTTTGACTCCATGAGGTCTTGGGGTAATAATAATAATAATAATTACCACTGCTAACAAACCAAAATGGGACTAGAGGGGCATTGGGAACAATGGGGAAGGAGTTTTTGAAACTGGTTAATTCTTCTTTTTGAGCAATGGTTATTTGGCATCAGTGAGACATGGCTGTTAGCAGATAATATAGTTAGTGGGATAGAGAGAAAAGAATGAAGGAAGGTATTATTGATGATAGATGATGAAATGCAGCCAAGAAGAGTAGGGGTTTCACTGGAGGTCAGTGAAAATAGTGCCGTGCATTTGAGGCAAACTAGCATGAGATAGAGGACATCAGGCCAAAAGACATAGTTGACTGCTGCTACAGACCAGGGAATGGGAAGGATGATGTGGATAGTAGGCATCAGCCAACAAACTGAATGAGTGGAAAGTAAGTAATTATAATGAGGGGCAGAACTTGAAATACAGGAATATAAACTGGAAGGCTTGGGGCATGGTCCCATGAATAAGTAGTCATAGACAATGGGACAGAATATACCAACAGGAAGTGGTGAGATAGACAGTGGCATGGCTATCTCTATAAAAAGCCACACATTTCGAATGACAGGGATGTAACATGGGCATGATCTAACTGCCATTCAATAAGTTACAGCCTGCTGGAACTTGGGGCAGCAACAACTTTCATCCTGATCAGCGTTTTCAAGATCATCATAAGTGACGATGGTGTAAAGGATACTGTGGTAGGCAGACAATCATGAAGAATGAGAAATGGCTAACACACTGAGCCTCTTTAGAAAGCTACTGCTTGACAAGGAAGGCAACGAGATACCACCTCGTTCTATTTTTCCCTAGTAAGATAGCAGTATGGGCTATACCAACAGGAAATGGTGAGATAGACAGTGGCATGACTATTCTCTATAAAAAGCCACACATTTCCAATGACTGCTATAACATGACTGCTTTAACATGGCTGCTATAACTAACCAATCTTTGGATTGATGCACAAAGGAGAAGAAGAAGAAGAAGAAGAAACTGGAAGAAAGAAAGGATACAAGGGAGGAAGGAAATATAATTAATGAAGTTACTAGGAATAATTATTATACATGAGGAGCATGTGAGGGAATGCACCACAGGTTTGAGAGTGCTAGATCTAGCAACTGCATCGAGGATTTTGTTGATAACCAACATGACCTGGGAGGTGGCCAAAGGTGTGGAATTTTCAGTTATGAAGAGCATACAAGGAATTACATGACTGGTATGGATATCATATATATGGATATGTGGAATTACATGACTGGTAAGTATGTTCCAAACAATCTCTCAGTTTGCCCATGTCATAGGAGGTAGAAAAGAAGTGTTAGAGGTAGCTATTAGTAGGTTGCATACCTAAACTCAATGGGATAAATCAAGTCAGAGTTTAAATGGATGAAAAGCACCATTAAGCAGGAACTACAAAAAATTGTAGAGCCAATTCAAGAAAAGGTGATTCCTTCCAAGCCTCCATGGAGGCATGGAAGGAATCAGCTTGGAATCATCATGGAAGGAAGAAATATCAAGGTTATATCACTTTCTCTTGTTTTCCTTGATCTAAAATTTCTTACTTAAATTTCATGAAATATTTTTATTATTATTATTATTATTCGTGACACCTCCAAGGAATTCGAAGACTCATCGCGGGAGGACACCTACTATACAACACTCCGTCTCCACTACTACACCAACCTCTACTACCAATCACCTACATCAACTGCCCACAACCACCACCACAGCTAGTATTTTTGTCCATAAATTGCGTGTGTTCTAAAGTGCCGATTTGTCTGTATGCAGGACGAAACACGAGTTTCTGGGAGAAAAAACCCCGCTACCTCCGTATGAGATCAACTAACTCACCTTCAATTGAAAAAGTCCATATAAAGATTCCTCCCGTCATGACGGGAATCGAACCTAGGCATTTTCTAATCGAAGGGCGCAACATACCATCATTCTTCCAATTTCGCTACTATGGAGGCTACTTTCATCCACAATAATGCATAAAAGTATTTCTTCTGATATTCTTTTCCTTAGTTTTTTGCACAGCTAAGTGAATTATATTCCATTTATTATATTCTAGAATAATTATAGAATATGATTATATTCTACTACAACATCTGTTGAACAGATTACTGGAATCCTGTATCAATGATGGAATGAAAATTAACATCGGAAAAACAAAGGTAATGAAAATAGCATGGAAAGAGGTAAATATGAATATCAGAATAAATATGAAAAAATTTAATCAAGTAAAGACATTTAAATATCTAGGAAGTGTTATTAGCAATGATGGAAGATGTAAAAGTGACATAAAAGCAAGAATAGCGATGAGAAAAGATGCCTTTAATAGAAAATGGAATTTATTCAGAAGTAAAATGGATAGAAACCTAAAGAAAATACTAATAAAATGTTGTGTGTGGAGTGTTGCCCTTTATGCAGCTGAAACTTGGACATTGAAGAAAGAAGAAATTAAGATTTTGGAAAGCTTTGAAATGTGGATTTGGGGAAGGATGGAAAAAATCAAATGGACAGATAAAATAACTAATAAAGAGGTCTTAAAAAGAGTAGAAGAAGAAAGAAGTCTGTTAAGGAGAATAAAAAGAAGAAAGGGAAACTGGATCGGACATATTCTGAGAGGGAATGGAATCATCAGAGATGCCATCGAAAGAAAAATAGATGGAAAAAGCCCCATAAGAAAAGTAATGAAAACAATGCTAGATGACATGCTGAATAGAGGCAGGTACACAACCTTGAAAGAGAAGGCTCAGAACAGAAGTGAGTGAAAGAAAAGTTACTGCTACTAAGAGAAGAACCTGCTCAATTGCAGAATACTCAAGAAGAAGAAGATCTTATCCATACTTCCCTTTTCATTTCACTTTTCTTAGTGAGAAAGTTTAGTGTTTCTTGGAATAGGTTTTCTTTCATCTTTTTACTTAAGTTAACTTTACCTAACTTACTGGAATTATTGATTAGAGTACAGGCAGCCCTCGGTTTACGATGGTTCAATTTATGGCGATTCACAATAATGCTGGATGCCTGCACGTGCTTTCTTACTGTAGTGTGGTCTGACTGAGAAATCATGCTAGCAGGCACTTTAGTGTATACCGAGCAACTACGACATATATGTATCAAACCTAGTTATACTGTTGAATCTACCTAATTGTTCTATTTATTATTTTTTTACATACATACATATTTAAATTGATAAAGTATGTAATTACATACCATGTCTGATAAAAGAAGTGCAGAAAAGTTAGCAGAACTTCATGTTAAGAAGGAGGGAAATCAATCACACCTGAAAAGAAGATGAAGGTGATTCAAAGAATGGAAGATGGGCAGAACACGTGCTAATATCTGTAGAAGTATGAACTTACCTCCATCGACTATTACTACAATTATGAAAAATGCAAATAGAATAAAACAGTCTGCACAACAATCTATGGCAGTACTAAATGCAAAACATGTAAGTTATAGCAGAGGTAAACTTCATGAAAAATGGAAAATTTATTATCATTATGGGTGGATGCCTTGAATCAGAAAAGCATTCCTCTGATGCAGGCTATTATAACTGAGAAAGCAAAAACAATTTTTGAGGATCTTAAAAAGACAGATGGAAGTGAAGAAACATTTTTAGGAAGCAAAGGTTGGTTCATGAGATTTAAGTCTTGAAGTAAGTGCCATAGTGTCAAATTATGTGGCGAGGCAGCAAGTGCAGATGTTGTGGAAGTGGCTGTTTTTCTTAAAGAATTTCAAGACTATGTAGAACAAGGAAGTTATTCTCCTGATCTCATTTTCAATGTTGATGAGACTGGGTTCTACTGGAAAAAATTGCCATTCCCCAACTTCATTTCTTGTGAAGAACATTCCACTCCAGGTTTTAAAGCTGCAAAAGATAGAATTATGCTTTGGTTGGGTGCAAATGTCTTCTCCAGAACTTTGAAGCTTAAACCAATGTTGGTGTACCATTCACAGACACCACACGCCTTCAAGGGTCTAAAACCCATGCTGCCAGTCTACTGGAAATGGAACAAGAAAGCTTGAGTTACACAAGATGCATTTATAGATTGGTAGGACAAATTATTTTTGTCCTACTGCTTTGCTTTTGTAAACAAAATGATTCACCAGCCAAGGCATTGCTCCTTTTGGATAATGCCCTTGGACATCCTCAAAACCTTGCTGAAGTAAGAACACCATTGGATGTCAAGGTTGCTTTACATGCCCCCAAACACAATATCACTTTTGCAACTGATGGATCAGGGGATCAATCTTCAAAGCCTATTACCTCAGTATAACATTTATGGAAATGGTAAGAGTCTTGGACACTTCAGGAAAACTATTAAAGACTATTGGCGGTTATTTGATATTTTGAAGGGCATTAACAACATCAAGGCAGCTTGGAACGAAGTGTCAGCAAAGTGTTTAAAAGGAGCATGGCAAAAATTTCTTCCACAATTTATGCACAACTTCAAGGAATTAGAGCAAGAGGAGAATGTTATTGAAGACGTTACCAAGCTTGTTCGAGAGGTGGGATTGGATGATATTACAGCTGAAGATGTGAAAGAAGTCTTAGAGAACCATGATAAACCGCTTTTCAATGAAGACTTAAAAGAATTAGCCGAACAATTAAGTCAACATCCAAAAGAGGAGAAAGAAAACTAAGAAGGTCCTGTGAGAGATATAAAAATGGCCAATTTACAGCGTATCTTTGCAAGAATAGAGACATTGACTGATGAACTCTGCAAAATGAACCAAGATTTGGAATGGAGTGCAAACGTAAAAAGGAGTGTAATAGCATCTATTCGATGTTACACAGAACTCCTTAAATAAAGAAAAAGAAAATCTAGGTAGTTAACACTGGATACGTTTTTCAAAAAAATGCAGGTGATCCAAAACCAAGAACTTCAACATAGAAATATGTAATATCTTTTCGAAGTTTCATATGTTTTATATATAAGCCAGCAAAGGTTGGTCGATTGGTAGAGCCTCTGCTACTAATGGCGCATGCAAAAAGTTAAGTAAGTTAGAGCGTCGTTAGTAGTTGGAAGGGGTTCATCGTTCGATGCTGTTGGTACACTCTCCCTCGATGAGTCTTTGGACTCCCTGGAGGTGTCATATAATAATAATAATAATAATAATAATAATAATATTGTTTTGTTTTTGTTATTAATAATTTTATTTTAACAAATATATATGTATGTATTATCAAAGCTTTAAATATAATAATGTTACACATACTTCATGTGCATATTTGGTCACCTAGGTTTCTTCTTGATGGGGAGGAGGTAGAGAGGATTCAGAGGCGAGTGACCAAGATGATAGCAGGTCTGTGGAATGAACCGTATGAGAACAGGTTGAGGATTTGTGGGTTGCAAAAATTGGTTGATAGGTGGAGGAGGGGAGATATGATTGAGACATTCAAATTACTGAAGGGTTTCTAAACAATTAATTCAGAAGATATTTTTGAGAACAGGGCTGGTTGTGGGAGGACTAGGGGACATCCATGGAAACTGGGCAAAAGTGTGGTTAGTAAAGGTGTTAGAGCTGGGTTCTTTACTTTTAGAGTAGTGAATGAGTGGAATGCGCTTCCTGAGTCTGTGGTGGATGCTGTGACAGTGAATGAGTTTAAGGCGAGGTATGATAGATACTGTATGAATGTCAAATAGTTGTGATGAATATGATTTGGGGCCTCCCTCGATGAGTCTAATGACTCCCTGGAGTTGCCCGTAATAATAGTAATAATAATAATAGTAATATTTCTTGACTGCAAGGAACATACTTTGCACCCCCCCCAACTAAAATTGGGTTCATTTTAAGCCGATTTGGTTTACACCAGTTTTTTCAGTAACGGAAGTGAGGCGTAAACCAAGGGCTGCCTGCATTTGTTATTATTAAATTTCACTCATTTCCTTTCTTTTCTTTCTGTTTTTATTAAATTTAGTAAATAATAGTGTTTTAATTAATTACAGTCTTTCCCTTCATTTCTTCATCAGTATATTTGAACTGAAGCAGGTGTATGTAAGAAAATGGTCAGCATAGGAATGAGATGATCCAGGATGAATGGGAAGTAGCTATAAACAGTCTGACCTAAGTCATTCCTCATAGATGAGGAATGGTTTGGGTAGGATTGGTTACAGCCAAGACATGAATTACTGTGCTTATTTATGGATGCCTGAAGTATCAGAAATAAAGGAGAAGAAATTGCCACTGATTGAGTTAATTCATCTAAAAATAGTTGGAGTAAGTGAAATGTGGTTAGTTGAGAATGATATCCTAACTGGAACAAAAATGGAAGGATATGATATTTTTTGAAAGAATGGAAAGGCAAGAAGGAAGAAAGGGAGGAGTGGTTTGCTGATTATACTAAGAGAAATGCATCAACACAAGATTGAAATTGGTGGAGAAAATAGTGGCAATGGTTTTGAAACAGTATGGTATAAGGTAGAGGTTGATAGGATAATATATTATTATTATTACCCCAAGACCTCATGGAGTCAAAGATTCATCTGGGAGGCCCATTTACCACACACACATCTCAGCATACCATTTCTTAAAAACATTCAAACTCCTTGCAGATACCACATTCTCAGGCAAGGCATTCCAATCATTCACAACTCTGCATGAAAAAAACTTGCCTCTCACTCCCCTACTCACACCCTCTTTATACAGTTTCCAGCGATGACCTCTGGTTCTCCCACTATTCTCTGTAGAACTTCTCCACCACTGATCCTATAACAACTTGTAGGTCTCTATCATATCTCCCCTCTTCCTCCTGTCTACGAGACTCTGCAAATTACATCTTCTCAATCTTTCCTCATACTCGACATTACAGAGGTCAGAAACTACCTTAGTCAGTTGCCTTTGGACCTTTTCCAACATCTCTTCATCCTTCTGAAAACCCAGTGGCCAAATCTGGGCACAATAGTTCATGTGTGTGGCCTAATCAAAGCCTTATACAATGGAACAAGAATCTCCCTACTTCTACATGTCAGTGTCCTCTGCAACATTCCCAGAAGCCTTTGTGTTGTCTTCACAATTTTGGCGATGTGTCACCTAAATTTTAGATCATTATCCAGTATCACCTCCAGATCTCTTATTTTCTCTACATCCAACAATATATTCTCACTAACCATAAATTCTGCATCCCATCTTTGTTTTCCAAATTTTAAAACCTTACATTTTGCAACATTGAACTCATATCCTCATTTCCATGCCCAATCACTCAATTCATTCAAGTCTTCTTGTAAGGCCACAACATCTTCACTACTCTTTATGGTTCGTGCCAACTTTGTATCATCTGCAAACAACTGAATATCTCCATCCAAATTTTCGCCAATATCATTAATATACAAGTTAAACTGTAATGGCCCTAAAACCGACCCCTGAGGCACTCCACTAGTGACTTTCCTGGATATTGCACTCCCATACACAACTTGTTGATACCTATCAGATAGCCAGTCTCCAATTCAATGCACTAATCTAATATCCAACCCCATCTGCTCTAGTTTGACTGTCAACTTATCATGAGGTACTCTATCAAAAGCCTTTGCAAAATCCAAGTATATTACTCTGTATCCCTCTCCTTTGTCCAAGGAAGCAGTCACTTTATTGTAATAAGTAAGTAGATTACTAAAACATGAACTCCCTTCAGCAAATCCATACCGTCCATCAAAGATAATACCATTGTTGTCAACCCAACTCTGGATTCTAGTTCTCACAAGCTTCTCCAACAACTTAACCACAACACCTGACACACAGATGAGCATATAGCTTGATACTTGAGTTCGATCACCTCCCTTATGAAG
Source organism: Typopeltis vanoorti (assembly GCF_054136105.1). Classification (NCBI taxonomy): domain Eukaryota; kingdom Metazoa; phylum Arthropoda; class Arachnida; order Uropygi; family Thelyphonidae; genus Typopeltis; species Typopeltis vanoorti. The sequence goes on along the minus strand of NC_143549.1, from coordinate 11,954,334 downwards.
TGGTACAATCTTGCCCTCCTTCCACTCCCTTGGAACGTGACCAAGTGCAAGACTCGTATTAAAAAAATATGTCAAGGCAGGTGTCAACTCCCTGGCACATTCCTTCAGAATACGTGGCAATATATTATCAGGTCCCACAGCCTTATTTATATCTAGTTTACTCAACTCCCCAAACACCTCTTGCTCACTTACACTCAGTCTCTCCTCCCCATCATCAACTGCTTTACAATCTCTCCATGAAGTCACATTCACAAGATTGAAAGATCTTTATGAACTGCTCATTAAGTATCTCCACCATACATTCTGCAACAGCTGTCTTTATACCATTTTCTACAATCAATGTCATCCTTCCATAATCATTCTTTCTTTTGCTGGCTACATATCGAAATAACTCCCTACGATTCTTTTTGGCTTCATTAGCTAACTGCTGTTCATACCTCTCTTTAGCTACTCTCACCAACCAAGTCAACCTCCTTGCCTGGTCTTTGTAGACCTGATGAAATTGGTTATTTCCACTTCTCTTATTCTGCCTTCACAATGCCCTCTTTCTTTGTATCGTATGCTTAATCTCTTTATTCATCCATCTCACACCTACCTTATTTAACCTTCTTACCCTTGGAATACATTTAGACATTGCATCTACTAGATAGTTATTGAAAATCCCCCAAGCTTGATTGATCTCTTTTCCAGGTAACTGCTCATTCCACACAACACCCACAAGCTGTCTCCTGAGCTCTTCATAATCACCCCCCCCTTGTAGTTCCACATATACCCTTTACCCTTTTCTTACAGAGATCCTCACACTGCTGGCAACCACCAAGTTAATCACCTCATGGTCACTTTCACCAATTGGTGGATGATTTCACACCTCATTTATAATTACATCCTCTGATGAGATGACCAAATCCAAGACCCTTAATCCTCGTGTACCCTCTGTTACATACTGTGTGAGATAGTTATCCCTCAAAAACTCAAGAAACTCATTTTCTTTACTTCCAGTTGCTATCTCATCATTTCAGTCTATATTGCCATAATTAAAATCACCATTTTCTTATTTGCTTGGCTAATTTGACCAAGTAATTGATTCCATTCACCTCTATCTCACACCATACTGCCTCAAAACCACTGGCACTATTTTCCTCTAGCATCTCTACTTTGCATGGAGATAACTCTTTCTCTATCATCAATAGCACTCCCCCTCCTTTTTTACCCCTTCTATCCTCACGAAACACATCATACCCTTCTATCTCTATTCCTATCAGGATGTCGTCCTCTTCCAACCATGTCTCACTTATTCCGACAATCTTTAGATGAACAGACGCAATTAATGCAACTATTTCATCTGCTTTGTTTCTTATACTTCTAACATTTGTATACAAACACAACAGCTCATTTCTGGATCTACAGCTAGTTCCACTGATACCACTCACTCGATGAGATCTTTCCAAGCTCCGACTGGGGCCATTTTCCTTTCTGCTTCTTCATTCTAGAACCCTCTCCAATTCCAACTGTTTCCTTTTGATTCCAGGTCATCCCATCCTTTCCTGTCTACACATGCTCTCACCTCCTCTTGGAGCATCCACCCTTCTCACGCTGTGTACCCCTGTCTGCCGTGAACCTCCCCATTTCCCTGCTCCTCTTGCACACCCATTCTCTCATTTTCTATACTCATACCACTCAATTCCCCATTCATATCTACCTCTTCAATCTCTCCTGTCTTACTCTCATGCTCTTCTACATCACTCCCCTCTCGATCTGATTCATTCCCTCTATTCACTTCTCTACCTTCCGGCAGCAGTCTCTCCAAGCGACTCACACCATAACCACTCAAATGCAGTCCATCACTCCCATACATCTCACTTCGTCCCTCAAACTCATTCCACACATTAACAAACTGTACTCCCATCTCCTCACACATTTCAGCCAGAATATCATTCATAATCCTTGCTCTCCACCTCATTTCACCATATTCAGTTGGCTGTTGCATTACTATAGACTGGGAAACATGGAAGATGAAGACAAAGAAACACATAGAAAATTGGCTTAGTAAGCAGGAGACAGGTTATTATGATGAATGATTTGAATATGGTAACAACAAATGGAATGCAGAGATAGCATCACAGAATAAGAAAAAAGAATTTCTTAAGTTCTTAAGGGACAATAATTATTATTATAATTATGAACAGAGACCTGCAGGGAGTCAGAGACTCATTGAAGGAGGTCACATGCTACACATAAGTATAACTATCATACTTATTCTTGAATTCATTCAAACTGCTTATACATAAAACATCCAATGGTAATCCATTCCAATCATGCACCATCCTTTATTATTATTATTCAGGCCTCCATGGAGTAAAAAGACTCATCGTGGGAGGTCCTTCCTAAGAAACACAAAGTCCATCAAGACTCATCGAGGGGAAGTCCCCCCCCTAAGAAACACAAAGTCTATCGTCCCACTCCTTAAACTCATTGACCATTCTCACTCTCACCACTCAATCAGGCAATGCATTCCATGGTTCAACCCCCATCCATGCAAAGAAACCACTCCTCACCCTCTTGCAAACAGTTTCCTTTCGTAACTTCCAGAGATGGCTTCTTGTCATCACTACTTCCCATTGTTCAAGCAAAAGAACTCCCCAGTGTCAACTCTGTAACCACCTCTCAACAGTTTAAAAGTCTCAATCATATCACCTCTCCTTCTTCTATCCACCAAACTCTGCAGTCCACATTCCCTCAGCCGATCCTCATAACTAACATTGTACAGTCCTGAAACTGTCATTGTTATCTGCCTCTGTACCCTTTCCACAGTTAATTTATCCCCTTCAAATCTGAGAACAATAGTCCAAGTGTGGTCTGATCAGGGTTTTATACAATGGAATGATAACTGTTTTATCTTTGCAGGTCAGCATCCTTCTCATTATTGCGGCAATTCTCTGGCTTACCTTCACCACCTTTGCCATATGTCCCCTAAATTTCAGGTTTCCATCAATCAACAACCCCAGATCTCTTGTCTCTCCTACTTCCTCCATTAGAATTCCTCCCATAGAGCATGCAGTGCCCCATCGATGTTTCCCAAACCTCAAGACCTTACATTTTGCTGCATTAAACTGAGACCCCCATTCATTTGCCCATCTCTCTAGCTTATTCAAATCCTCTTACAGGGCTGCTGCATCTGCACTATTACTAATAATCCTTCCCAGCTTCACATTATCCTCAAACAACTGAATATCCCCTTGCAATCCACTGACAATGTCACTGATATAAAGGTTAAACAATATAGGTTCCAGTACTGAGCCCTGTGGAACCCCAATTGTAACCTTCTAGCTCTTTGATATTGCTCCACCATGCCCAACTCGCCGATAACTATCGCACAGCCAATCGTGAATCCAATTGACCAATCTGAAACCCAGACCTGTGTGCTGCAACTTAAATATCAGCTTATCATGTGGCACCCTGTCAAATGCCTTTGCTAAGTCTAAGAAAATGGCAGTATATGCCTTTCCCTCATCTAATGCTCTTGTAACTTTATCATAAAAGGCTAGCATATTGCTAAAACAAGAGCACTCCTCCACAAATCCATGTTGACTCTCACAGATAACATTACCCTCATCTGCCCACTGCTGTATATGGTCCCTCAATACTTTCTCCTAGATCTTAACAACTACTGATGACATACAAACTGGCCTATAATTAGACACTTCCAGTCTGCTACCACCCTTATGCAATGGCACTATCTTACCTTCCTTCCATTCCATGGGCACCTTTCCCGTAGCCAGACTTTCATTGAAAAGCCAGGTCAAAGGCACTATCAATTCCCTAGCACATTCTCTCAAAACTCGTGGTGAAATGCTATCCAGTCCCACAGCTTTAGTGACATCCAGAGTACTCAGTATTTGAAACACACTCTCTTCCTGTACCTCTAAACCTTGAACCTACACAATCCCTCTAGCATTAAAACTGACTCCTCCAGGATGAAATACTCCATTAAGTGCCAGCCTGGTTGGCCAAGTGATTATCGTATCTGCTCTCCAGCCATAGGGCTTCCGGTTCAAATCCCACCATGGGCATGGATGTTTGTGATTGTCTGTGGAAATAGTAGTGGTGGTGATCAGCAATAGATAGTGTTGGTGTAGTTGCAGTCAGTTGGTGGATTGAGTGGTGGAGACAGAGTTGTAGAGCAGGTGTCCTCCCTCAATGGGTTTTTGGACTCCCTGGAGGTGTCAAATAATAATAATAATAATAATGATGATGATGATAATAAAGTGTTCATTGAACAAGTCCACTATGTCATCTGAATCAATCACCCTATTCTCATTTTTATCCCACAATATCATTCTTCTACAGTCATTTCTCCTCCTACTGGCCACATATCTAAAAAATTCCCTAGGATTTTCTTTGGATCTTAGGGAAATTCTCCTCTCATATTCTAGTTTCGTCTTCCTTACCATACTAGTCACTCTTCTGGCCTGTGTCTTATACTCTTCATGCATCTTCTCTTCACTTGTCTCCTTATATCTCTTCCATATCCTCCTTTTTGCATGCAATTCCTGTTTAATATTGTTTGTCATCCACTTTATTGCAAATTGTGTCCTCTTGTTCACTCATGATATACAACTTACCATTGCTGCTAACAAATATTCTTTCATAATTTCCCATGCACTAATGATATCCTGGCCTTCCAATTCCTCCCTCCATGAAACTGCCACAATTTGACGTCTTAGAGTATTATAATCACCTGCCTTATAATTCCACATACACTCCTGTTTCTTTGATACTCCTGCATGTCTATTCATTTTCCAAGTCAAAACCATATGGCCACTCTCTCCAACTGGTGGAGAGATGTCATCTCAGTTATTATCAAATCTTCTGATGCTATAACCAAATCCAAAACTCTTGAACCTCTTGTTGCCTCTATTACATGTTGCCTAAGACATTTGTCCCACAAGAATTCCAGAAATTAATCCTATGAGAGAAAAATCTACCTTCACCTCTTCTTAGCAGCATTCATTCTCAGCTTCCATGGATGCCTTCTTGTCCTTCTCCACCCTCCATAAAATGAAAAATTGAATCAACTGAAATCCTGTATGTCTCTTTCAGAAATTTGTAAGTCTCAATAATATTAACCCCTTTTTTGTGCTGTTTGCTATTGTCTGCAGTGTACAAGTTCTTGCTCTGTCTTCTTAATCAACATTTCACAATCCAGATATCATTTTTAACACTTGTGTTTGCACACACTCTCTCTCTCTCTCTCTCTCCATGAATCAGAATCATATGGAACTTAAGAGACTACACCTGTACCCAATAGTCCAAATGAGTTTTATCAAGGCCTTCCAAAGAGGTAAAATTAACATTCTTATCTTTACACATGAAAGTTTGTTTCAGCATTGCAATTATCTTTTGAGTTGTTTTTTATCTTTGATACATGCTCCCTGAACCTCAACTTGCTATCTACTACTCAAAGATCCCTATCCTGATCAGTTTCTTCTAGCATAATTCCATCAATATAATAAGACACTGGATATCTGATCATGCCAAAGTGTATGACAGTGAATTGACATCCATTTTCCCATGCCCTATTCAAATCATTCTTCAAGTGCTGCATATCAGCAGCACTTATAATATTAAAATTGGTATATTAACAGCAGTAGGGTATATCCTGATTACCCTACCTATCTTTGCATCATCATCAGCATATAGCTGTATGTTGCCTGTCAAATCCTTCCCAATATCATTAATGTGCAGATTGAATAAAAGTGGACCAAGGACCGATCCTTGTGACACACCACTAGTTACTTTGCAGACTAACCTGCCCCGTATACTTTTTCATATCTGTCAGTCAGCTATTTATCCACACGTTTATGCAATAGTCTCCTTGCTGCTGTATTCTGTCAAAAACTTTAGCAAAATCCAACAGAATCATGGTTTATCCATTCCCCTTGATTAGTTTAATGGTAACATTATTATAGAATGTGAGTAAGCTGATAAAACATGACGATCCCTAGTAAATCCATGCTGTTTATTGCAAAGTAGAGATTCAATGTCAACCCATTTCTGAATGTGAGCACTAACCAATTTTTCCAAAATCCTCACCACCTCTCCTGAGATACTGATTGGGCAACAGTTGAATACATTGGTCTTTGTACCACCCTTGTGCAATGGAATTACCATACATTCTTCCAATTCCTGCAGAATCTTCCTGTTCTGAGACTGACTCAAGTTATATAGCCTGGTCAAAGAAATAGTCCGTTCAGCTGAACACTCTTTTAGCACCCATGCTGATATCCCATTACTCCCTATTGCTGAATTCTTATTCAGTTTGTGCAATAGCTCTAATAGCTGCTGTAGCACAATTGGAAGAACAGTGGAACGATGTGCCCTTCGATTGGAAAAAACCTGAGTTTGATCCTTGTCGTGACGAGGGGAATCCTTATATGGGCATCATCAGTTGAAGGTGAGTTAGCCGATCTCATACAGTGTTAGCAGGGTTTTTCTCCAGGAAAATTGAGTTTTTCATCCCATGTACCGACAAATCAGCCTTCAGAACACACGCAATTTACAGACAAAAAATATCGTTGTTGGTGATGATGATGGGCAATAGATGGCACTGATGGTAGTAGTGTCACAGTTGGAGAATTGGGTAGTGGTGAGAGGATGAGATGTATTTAGCGAAGCAGAGTAGCGTGCTCTCCAACGATGAGTCCCTGGACTCCATGGAGGTGTCATGTAATAATAATAATAATCTCCTCTTCATACACCTGAGTTTCATCATTCAGTGAAGAGGTTGCAGTGAACTCAATGTTGCATACACCAAGTTGATAGCTTTTAGCAACATATACATGCAGTTGAACAACATCTTCTGCATCTGTCACCCACACACCATCTGCAGTCAGCAGAGTTATTCTTTCATATTCATTCTTTCTTCAACTTGCAGCATATTGAGAGAATTCTTGTGGATTGTCTTAATAGTCACAAATGTTGTATGGAAAGTTAAGAAATTTCTGAGTATGAAAAGAACTGGCTCTCCAAGCTACATTTATGACTATTCTAGCCTGCTGCTTATAATTATCATAAGAGACATCACGTTATGCATACAGTATTCCTTCCACATATCCGTTTCTTATGAATTTGTTGCTTAATAAGATTGCACATTCATTTAACTCCTATTCTATTCATTCTTCAAACTCTCAGGACACATTCCGATATTGCATCGATTAGGTATTTTTTAAATGTTCCCCATGCGCTGTCAATATTCTCTCCATCCAGCAACCGATACCATTCTGCTGAACTCAGTATACTCCTAAGTTTGTCATTTAAAATTGGCCATTTTCTGAATGGAATATTCATAAACTTAGTCTTATCTTAGTCATTTTCTTAGGCAATATGTAACAAAGAGAACAAGCAGAATGAGAGTTTTAGATCTGACTGTAATCTACCACATATTATAATTTTACTTTCATTACTCTTCATTTTACTTTACACTCTTCATGCAACTTATTATCATTAATTTATGCTTCCTCTGCAGTCATTTCCGATTTCATGCTTCTCACCATTCATTCATCTGACATGCTCATTCAGCCTTTTGACCTTCTTGATATATTCACACACTGATGCTATTAAATAGCTTTTACTGAGTGTCGAAGCAGCATTTATCTCCTTTCATCTTAACTCTTGGTTACAAGCAATGGCTCCATGCTATCTCCTAAGTTTTTATCAATAACTGTCCTTGTAATTACATGTATATATTTTTTCCTGACAGGTGGCCATCCAGCTTGAAGACTTTCATATGGTTGACCACCACCAGGTGATCACTATCTAACCAAATGAAGAGTATGTAACATCTCCCCAATTCACAATAACTTGCTCTGAGGATATGATCTGATCTAAGAAATTCAGTCTGACTGACTGAATTTCTTACGTTTCCTCATGTTTTCTTTGTTACACAACATCTAAGATAGTTGTCCTTCAAGAACTCAAATATCCATTTTCCTTAATTCACAATACTATATTTTTATTGCAATCTATCTTCCTATAATAATTACCCTTTCCTTAGTCTCTAACCAAAATCCTATGCATTTTTCCATTGCTGCTTTCTGCATTTTCTAGGCTACAGCAACATTGCAATAAATATCACATCAACCTCATTATTAAATTTGAATATATTTTATTGCTCCACAAACTGTATTTTTTCTTTAATTCATTACTTACCACAAATGTATCTCTCACAGCAAGTATCTTCAATAGCAGAAATAAGATTGATTGTTTCATCAGCATGACAAACTGGAGGATCAGGACACACTTCATGAACACATTCCACTCTCAAGTTTGTAGTGCACTGACACTTTTCACAGTGTCCTTTTTTCCAAATATCTCCTGGCTAAAAAAAAAGGAAAACATTTTATTTAAGTCTTTGTGACATATGATATATACGAGATGTGGTAATTAAGTAACGAGACTGGTTGAAAAAATGTAGTTTATTATTACAATTGTACAACTTAATTGTTATCCCCTTCAACATACTCCCCTACTCTATCTATACATCATTGCATATGAATTTTCCATTGTTGGAAGCAGCTGCAAGTCATCAGGTGTTACCTGCTTCAGTACCGCTGCCGTTTACTCCTTCACCTCATCCATTACCAAAAATCTTTACCGAGTGTACCAACTAATAAATGGCAAAAGTATGATAAGAAAAATAAGAGTATGATAGTGAGTGTAAACAAAACGAAAGAGTGAGTGTTGTACGGAGATTCTTTAGTAAGAGGTGTGATAGATGAGAGTTTGAGAAAATCATACCAACCTGGTGCAAATGTTAAGGATGTAAGCGAGTAAATTAGAATGCAAAAGCAGAGGGTTAAAGAATTGATAGTAGAAGCAAGAAGAATGATTTGAAAGGAGACAAAATGGCTATGAGAAAGGATTTTAAGGAATTACTTGAGGTAGCAAAAGAGAAGAGTGAGAGAGTTAGGATGGTGAGTCTATTTCGCGGTATGACAGTGAAGAGTATAGAATGAGGGCCAAAATTGCTAATGACTTCATGTGCAGATTATGCAGGTGGATTGGTTTGGAATTTGTGGATGTGTGGAGTGAGTTCAATGGGCGAAAGGATTTATATAAGATGGATGGTTTATATTTGAATGGATTTAGTGTAAGGAGACTTGAAAAGGTGTTGTTGAATGAAGTGGAAGCAGATGTGTAGAATCAGGGAAACTAGGGTTTTTAAGGGGGGGGAAGTAGACATGCAGACTTTAGGGAGACAGTTGAGTGTATGAATGTGTGTGTAATATGCCCGAGCGAGTACAAAGGCCAACAAATCAGAATGGAATAGTTAGTACAAGGCATCAATATAGGGATGGGACAAATGGGCTTCTGCAATTCATGGATACTAATGCCAGAAGTATTAGGAACAAGAAGGAAGAATTTTGGGCCTTGGTTGGCACTTCCAGGCCACAGGTTATTGGCATTAGTGAAACATGGCTGACAGAAAATGATATAGCTGATATAGTGGGATTGAATGAGAGGGGGTGGTGTGTTCAGGAGTAACATGGAGAATAAAATGGAGGAAGTAGTGCTATTGATGATAGCTGGTGAGCTGCAGCCAAGGAGAATAGAAGTGGAACTGCAGGATAGAGAAAAGAGCACATTTGAGGCTATTTGGTGCGAGATTGAGACTAGCAGAAGAAAATATACAGTTGGGTGCTGCTATAGACCAGATGATGGAATAGATGGTGGAGATAGTATGCATAAACAAATAGAAGAAATGAGTGGAAGGAGGGTAATTATTATGGGAGATTTCAACTATGGTAACATTGATTGGAAGGAGGAGAGGACACGTGGGAGGAAAGAATTGGATTTTATGCGGTTATTAAGGGATAACTATCTGCGACAGCATGTAATGGAAAATACTAGGGGTCAGAGAGTGCTTGACCTAGTAATTGCATCTGAGAATTTGGCTGTAATGAATATGACCACGTTGCCCCAATTGCTGAGAGTGATCATAGGGTCATGACTTGGGAGGTGGTTAAATGCGTGAAATTTTCAATTAAGACAGGGTATGTGTGGAATTATCGGGCTGGTAAGTATGACAAGTTTAGGAGTTTGATTGGTTCAGAGCCATGGCATGTAAAACTGCAAGGGCTGGATGTTGATAGTGCATGGGAGGTGAATAAGGAGTGTTTGCAGGAGACAATGGCTGAGTGTATACCTAAAGTCCGAATAGTAAATCAAGTAGGGGTTAAATGGATGAATAACACCATTAAGCTTGAGCTGCAAAAAAAAGAAACAACTGTGGAGGGAATTTAAGGAGAAAGGTGACCGGCAGGCACATGAACGTTATAAAGTGCAGGCCAGAAGAGTAACGAGTCTGGTAAGAAAAGCAAAAGCGGATTATGAAAGAAAATTAGCCATGCAGGCTAAAGAGAATCCAAAACAGTTTTTTCGATATGTTGCAAGTAAAAAAAAAATGTATATGGCAGAATGATTTTAAAGAATGCCAATGGTAGGGAAGTAACCAAATCAGTTGATAGAGTGGAATTACTGTGAGCACTTTGCAAGAGTATATCATCCAGGTGGTGACATTGCAGTAAAGAATGAACCAATAGCTTACACAAGAATTGTAGTGAATGAAGTGGAGGTGAATAGTCTATTACAAAACCACAATGCAAATACATCTGTGAGTGAGACTGGATGGTATACCAGCTTGTGTCGTACATGAAGTAGCTAAAGAATTGTCAGTTTTGTTTAATTTGAGTCTCGGGTCTGGGTTAGTCCCGAGGGGGTGGAAAGAGGAGAAAATAGTTCCACTGCATAAAGGTTCCAAGACTGCTGTTGTAAATTACTGACTGATCAGTATATCAGGAATAGCTGTCAAGTCTTGGAGAAAATAGTCAAGGGGAAAATACAGGATTGGATAGATAAAAATGGGATACAGTTAGGAAGACAGCATGGTTTTGTGAAGGGTAGATCATACCTCAGTAACTTGCTCATGTTTTATAACACAGTGACAGCTGAACAGGATAAGGGTAATGGGTTTACAGGGATTCTACTGGACTTTGCTAAGGCCTTTTAACAGAATACCACATGGAATTCTAATCAGTAAACTGCAGCATATGGGGATGGATATAGGGTTGGTGAGATGGATGAGAGAGTGGTTGATGGAGAGATATCAGAGAGTGGTTTATTCAGGAGTAGATTCCAAAAGATGGCCTGTGACTAGTGGTGTGCAGCAGGGTTCTGTTCTTGGACCACTACTGTTCAATTTGTTCATTAATGATATGGGAAAGGATCTGAGAGGAAGTGTTCATTTGTTTGTTGATGATGTAAAGTTGGATAGAGCAATAGTGAGTTCACAGGATTGTAAAATTTTGCAGGATAATTTGGATAGTCTGGAGGACTGGGCTAAGGAGAATGGATGTCAATTTAATGTGGCAAAGTGTAGGGTTATGCATTTTGGGGTGAAAAGATAAGCAGCTTTATGAGAACCTTATGAGAACAGGTTGAAGATTTGTGGTTTGCAAAAATTGGTTGATAGGTGGAAAAGGGGTGATATGATTGAGACATTCAAATTACTGAAGGGTTTCTGTAAGATTAATTCAGAAGATATTTTTGAGAATAGGACTGGTGGTGGTGGGAGGAACAGGGGCCATACATGGAAGCTGGGTGAGAGTGTGGTTAGAAAGGGTGTTAGAGCTAGGTTTTTACTTGGAGAGTGGTGAATGAGTGGAATAAGCTGCCAGAGTCTGTTGTGGGTGCAATGACTGTGAATGAGTTCAAGGTGAGGTATGATAGATATTGTGTGAATGTTGAATAGTTGTTCTTGACAATTATTTGACATTCACACAATATTATGTTAGGGCCTCCCTCGATAAGTCTATCAACTCCTTGGAGTTGCCCATAATAATAATAATAATCCATTGACTGAAAATAGGTGCCCTTCAATGGGGATTTCAACTTTGAAAAAAGGGAAAAGTCGCATGGAGCTAAGCCTGGGAAATAAGGTGGATGGTCCAACACTGGGATCATCTTATCAATCAGATACTGCTTTATAGAAAGTGCACTGTGGGCTGGAGCATTGTCCTGATAGAGAATCCAAGCATTGTTCTTCCATAGATCAGGTCTCTTCTTCCTCACTCGTTCTCTCAGCTTGGCCAGAACCTCAAGGTAATAATGCTGGTTAACTGTCTGATCCTCTGGTACCCATTCAACCATTACCACACCATTGATATAAAAAAAAAATGATCAGCATTGATTCAGTTTTGACTTGCTCATTCTTGCTTTTTTCATTCTCGGTGACATGGGAGTTTTCCAGTGCATCGATTGTCTCTTTGTTTCTGGATCGTACTGGAAAATCCATGTCTCATCACTTGTGAGGATCTTCTCCTGCAAGTCTGGCCTGCTGTCAGCCATTCTATGATGTCAGTTCAAATTTGTTTCCGGACGTCTTTCTGCTCCTGACACAAGTTTTTGGGAACCATTTGGTGCAGACTTTGTTCATGTTCAATTGCTCATGAAAAATGTCATACAGTCTCCTTATCAATGTGCACCATGTCTGCTATCATCTGAATGCTTAATCAGTGATCGTTGCAGACAATTTCATTAATTTTCACAATGTTTTGTTTGCTTCCTACCTGTACAGGGTGACCCGGTATTTCAACTTCAATGTTTTCTCGATCTTCGGCAAAGCACTTGTGCCATTCAAACATTCATACCGTGACATTACATTATCACCATACACCTCCTGCAACAGTTTCAAACATTTGGTCAGTGATTTCTACAATTTCACAAGGAAGAGATTAATGTGCAGCTTGAGTTTAACATTAGACATTCTGGCAAAGCGACTTCACATGTGTTTCTTTTATAACTGCCTACAGACTAACTATGAGTGACAGCGAACAATGCTTATCTCAACTGCCTCTAGGATCTTCTAGGTCATTCACGTCACACCTAGTTTCATTATTTAATAGCCACACCTTGTAAATATGATTAGTCATTTAAATTTGTACACCATATTGATGCAAAAACATAAAAGTTACACAAAACATTTTAATATAGTTCTTGTAGATAAGCTTATATGCTGGTAAGACATACTTCAAAGTTTTTAGGAAATGACAATGTAAACTAAATTATTGATTATAAAAATTTTAATTAATAACTACTTATATGTTGGCAAGGTTACATTCTCATCTTCAGGGATCACAAAACAATGACATGTGCACACAGGCATTCACACTAAGCAAATGAGGCTGAAGAAAGGCAACTGAAGTCGGTCCGAGAGTCAACCAATAGCAGGATAAATTGGGATGTCTTGGACATTGGGCTGATGATCTTAGAATGCATTCTTCCCAAATTTAGGGCAGTCTTATGCATTCAAATTTGTTGAATTATGGGTAGTTTTTCAGAGCTGAGTATGATTCAAGAAATAATCTTTCATACTTGTATACTTACTGCGATTTAATAAAGTGGCATTTTCCCAGCATATTCTGTGGTGGGTGTCCAATACATGGTCGTCAAGTCCTGAGTAACTGTATTGGTGGAACAGGATGTAGTCCTTGTGTTTGGATATCCTGATAGTGGCTGTCATGCCTGTTTGGTCATATTAGAACAGTTTGCAACTGAAAGAAGGGACCTAATATACTCCAGGCAGGTCTAGGGAAAGTGGCTGGTCTTTGGTGGAGTAGATAACAGATGACAATTTCTTATGTGATTTGTAACTAGTTGTGAGGTCATATTTTCTTAGGATTTTAGTAGTTTTTCAGTTTATCCCGGATATATTATTATTATCCCAAAACCCCATGGAGTCAAGGACTCATATAGGAGTTAAGGTGCTTTTGTCATACATACAACTCATCACAATCATGCTTGAAACGCACTCAAATTCTCTGCAGACACACACACACACACACACACACACACACACACACACACACACACACACACACACACACACACACACACACACACACACACACACACACACACACACACACACACACACACTCAGGCAAGGCATTTCAATCATTTACAACTCTGCATGCAAAAGACCTGCTTCTCACCTCCCTTCTCACACCCTCCTTATTCAGCTTCTAGAGATGTCCTCTGGTTCTCCACTGATCTCCTACAATTTGCTGAAAAACCTCTCCAACAATGATATTATAACAATCCCTTATTAACTTGTAGGTCTCTATCATATCTTCAAAGATATCCTCTATCATATTTACAGAATGGATCCTCTTATCCACTCTGTAAATTGCATCTTCTCAACCTTTCCTCATATTCAACATTCCAGAGATCAGAAACTAACATAGTAATTTCAAAATCTCTTCATCCTTTTGAAAACCAAGTGACCAAATCTGTATAGAGAAGTCCATGTCTGCCTAATCAAAGCCTTATGCAATGAAACAAGAATCTCTTTACTTCTACAAGTCAGTGTCCTCTGCAACATTCCGAGAATTCTGTGTTGTCCTCACAATTTTGGCAATGTATCCCTAAATTTCAGATCCTTATCCACTATTACCTCAAGATCTCTTATTTCCTCCACCTCCAACAATATATCCACATCAAGCATAAATTCTACATCCCATCTTTGTTTCCCAAATTTTAAAAACCTTACAATTTGCAATATTGAACTCGTATCCCCATTTCCATGCCCATTCACTCAATTTATTCAAGTCTTCTTGTAAGGTCACAACTTCTTTACTCTTCATAGTTCGTGCCAACTTTGCATCATTTGCAAACAACTGAATATCCCCATCCAAATCTTCACCAATATCATTAACATACATGTTAAACAGGAATGATCCTGAAACAGACCCTTGAGGTACACCACTAGTAAGTTTCCTCTTCTGAGATATTGCTACGCCATACACAACTTGGTGATACCTATCAGACAGCCAGTCTCCAATCCAATGCACTAATCTAATATCCAACCCCCATCCGCTCTAGTTTGGCTATAAACTTTTCATGCAGTAATCGACCAAAAGGCTTTGGGAAATCTAAGTATGCTACTCTGTGTCCCTTTTCTCTGTCCAAAGAAGCCATCACTTTATTATTATTATTGATTCAGCCATCCATAGAGTCAAAAGACTCATTGTGGGAGGGCCTTCCTAGAAAACACAAAGTCTACACTATTATACCACTCCTTGAACTCATTGTGCTTTCAACAGTCCATCAAGCAATGCATTCCATGCAAAGAAACCACTCCTCACCTTCTTGCTCATAGTTTCCTGTTGTAAATGCCAGGGATGGCCCCTTGTCCTTGCTCCCTCCCCCCTATTCTGCCAAGTGAAAAAACTACTCCCACGTGTCAAATCTGTAACTACCTCTCAACAGTTTAAAAGTCTCAATGATATCAACTCTCCTTCTTCTATCTACCAAACCCCGAGGTCCACATCCCTCAGCCAATCCTCATAACCAACATTGTACTGTCCTGAAACCATCTTTGTTATCTCACTCTCTATCCTTTCCACAGTTAATTTATTCCCTTCAAATCCTGGGGACCAAATTTTGGAAAAATTGTACAAGTGTTGTCTGATCAGGACTTTATACAATGGAATGAAAACTCTTTTATTTCTGCAGGTCAGCGTCCTTCTTAGTATTGCAACAATCTTCTGGGTTACCTTCATCACTTTTGCAATATGTTCCCTGAATTTCAAGCTTCTATCAATCACCACCCCTCAGATTTCTTGTCTCCACTATATACTCCAGTACAGCTCCTCCAAAAGAGTATGCTGCATTCAATTGATGTATCCCAAACTTCAAGACTACATTTTGCAGCATTAAACTTATCCCCATTCATTAGCCTATCTTCAGTTCATTCAAATCCTCTTGCAGGGCTATCACATCTTCACTATTACTAATAACCCATCCTACTTCACATCATCTGCAAACGACTGAATAATCCTCTACAATCCAATGACAATGTCACTTCCTTCAGCAAATCCATGCTATCCTTCAAAGATAATACCATTTTTGTCAACCTACTTCTGGATCCTAATTCTCAACAGCTTCTCCAACAACTTAACCACAACATCTGACACACAGATAGGCATAAATTTGATTACCAAGATCTATCACCTCCCTTATAAAGTGGCACAATCTTGCCATCCTTCACTCCTTTCAAAATTGACACAGTGCAAGACTCATATTAAAACAATATGTCAAGGCTGGCGTCAACTCCCTGGCACATTCCTTCAGAATACGTGGATATATTATCCAGCCCCACAACCTTATTATATATATATCACCGGGTATGCTGAAGGAATGCGCCTGGGAGTTGACATCTGTCTTGACATATTTTTTTAATATGAGTCTTGCACTTGGTCAATTTTGAAAGGTGTGGAAGGATCGCAAGATTGTGCCTATTCATAAGGGAGGTGATAGATCTCGGTATGGGTGAATTCTCCATGCTTGCTATGCTGTGTGTCCCTTTCCTCTGTGCAAGCTCATTACTTGAGAAAGAAGTAATATTTATTTGTTAATAAATGCATGCATTTATAAGCATTCCATTTAGACTTTTATTTTTTTAGACAGAAGATGTCTTAAGCTTGTGCAGCAATAATTGAGCTTCGCATTGTGCATCGAAGGCCGAAGCTTGCTCGTCTAGTGAAAGCTACCTTGGCTTGCTCGGTTGTGGGAGCTTGCAGGTCCTCTCTGCAGCACTGTGATTTCATGCGTGTGCATAGCCATTTCCGCTCCCTTCACGTTGTCTTAAACACAGGCCATACACAGTCAAAGTAGCTCTAGCCAGTGAGCTTCAGCCAGCCTTTACAAGTGTGCATGTTGCTTGGGAAAATTAAGTTACAACCAACTTTTCATGACGATGTTATTGATCAGTTCATAAAGAAGAACCGTAGGGTAGAATTTGTATTCAAGGAGCTAAATTGAAAAAGATAGAATATCATTTATAAAATAAATGTTTTAAATGTTGTATTTGTATGATTAAATGTACATAAATTTCTAAATATATAGTTTTAAATGGTCAGTAATTCATTATTCTGCTAATCAGACTTCAATCATACCTCTCACTCCCTGAATGATAACAGAAGCAAGCGTGAATTTCAAGACTAGCATTCACCCCTGGATATCAGTAATTTCCCAGGTGGTTTTCCAGCAGTGTGAGGACCACTGTGAGAAAAGGGTATATATGAAATTACAACACTGGTGATTATGAGGAGCTCAGGAGACATGCAGGTGTAGCATGGAATGGGGAGTTAGATGGAAAAGAGATCAATGCAGCTTGCAGGATATTCAAAAACTATCCAGTAGAAGCAATGCCTAAATGTATTCCAAGGGTCAGGAGGTTAAATAAGGTAGGTGTGAAATAGATGAATGAAGGGATTAAGCATGTGTTAATGGAAGCAGCAATAACATCTAGATTGACAAACTAGATTAACATCCAGTTTGCTGAACTCCCCCATATACCACTTGCTTACTTACAGTTAGCCTCTTCTCTCATCATCAACTGCTCTCAATCTCTACATGATGTAACATTCACAAGAATGAAAGCCCTTTATGAACTGCTCATTTCCACTATATCTTCCACAACAGCTGTCTTCACACCATTTTCTCTAATCAATATCATCTTTATATAATAATTTTTTTTTTTTTTTTGTAGGCTACATATTGAAAAAACTCCCTAGTATTTTCTTTTTTGGCTTCGTTGGCTAACTGCTGCTCATACTTCATTTTTGTTACCCTTACCAACCAAGTCACCCTCTTTGACTGATTTTTGAATCCTCATAGAAATGGTTATTACCACTTCTCTTATGCTGGCTCCATAATATCCTTTCAATCTGTATCGCATGCTTAATCTCTTTATTCATCCATTTCACACCTACCTTATTTAACCATTGGAATACATTTAGACATTGCTTCTACTAGATAATTTTGAATATCCTGCAAGCTGCATTGATCGCTTTTACAGTTAACTCCTCATTCCATGCAACACCTGCAAACTGTCTCCTGAGCTGCTCATAATCACCAGCCTTGTAATTCCACATATACCCTTTTCTCACGGAGGTCCTCACACTGCTGGCAACCACCTAGGAAATTGCTTCATAGTCACTCTCACTAACTGGAGGGTGATTTGAAACTTCATTAATAATTACGTCTTCTGATGGTATGACCAAATCCAAAACCCTCAATCCTCGTGTGCTCTGTGTTACATATTGCCTGAGTTAGTTGTCCCTCAAAATCTCGTTTTCTTTATTTCCAGTTGCTATCTCATCATTCCAATCTATATTGCCATAATTAAAATCATCCTTTTCTTATTTGCTTGGCTAATTTAATTATACATTTCACAGTCACTACCATTCACATTACCAGGTCCATAACAACATCCAGCTATGTACAGTTATACCATGAGTTATGTAAGTAATGCGTTCCGTAAACCTTTACGTAACTCGAATTTTACATAAATCAAATTTGTAAATTACATACATAAAATAAAATGTTCAATGGCAACTCATACCGCTGTCTTACATTAATTTTTTTGCCATTAATCAGATATTTTCCATTTATAATATTGTTCATTTTTGGAGTGATTTAAAAAAATTCAATTATATTCAATTCAACTATAAAAAAATTTATCACTGTATTTGAATAATATACATATTGTAAATATGAAAGTATGAAAAATATATAATATAAAAGAATATAAAAATAAACTGAAATATTCACTTTTCAAATAAAAAAATATCTTGTGACAGCTAAGTTGGCTGTTCTAAGGAATGCTGTTCTGTGGGAAGTTTTACCCCTTTCGATGTTGAAGGCTAAGGGTAGTCATGGTCATCTGAGTTGTCATCTTGACTTTGTTGTGAACGACATCTCACAAACATGTCAAGAGTAGATTTTGTGGTCACATGCTTCCTGTCCTCATAGATGGACTTGTAGCTAGACATATCGGAATAGATACGGCGGCTAACATTTTTGAACCGCTCAGTGTTCGGATCCATCGATTCTAATTTGGCTAACGCCATGTCTATGAAGTTAAAAACCTCGGCTAGTCTCTTCACTATAAATTTCTTTGTCTGACAATTCAATCGGCTTAGTGTTTTCTTCGGAATACCTCCAACTGAATAAGGTCATCATTAGTTAGCTCTTCATCATGACTCAAAAGAAGTTCGTTCGTGTCACCGTTATCCACTTCCAGCTCAAATTGCTGTGCCAGTTGCACACACATCTCTGTCGCATGCTGTAATTCATGTGTCAACTCAGCACCCATATCAGTCATTGTTTGCTCTCCTTCCATGAAACACTTAAAATTATGGACCATTTCTGGGCAGAGTTTCTTCCACACAGCATTAGTTGTTGTCTGCATGATTTCATCCCAAGCCACATAGTTCTTCCAAAAATCATGTAGAGTAATGTCCTTACCCAGTATCAATGGCCTTGAATGCTTGGGAAAACATACACTACAGATAGTAGGCTTTAAAGGTCGCAACAACGCCTTGATCCATAGGTTGCAATAGTGAGGTAGTTAGGAGGAAGGTAAACAATTTTTACGTCAGGATGAAAGTCATTCAACTCTCCTGGGTGAGCAGGGAAGCTCACCCAGAAGCACTTTAAATGGGATTCCTTTCTCGGCACAATATTCCTTCACCTGGTGAATGAAGTGGTTATTGAACCAGTCTCCGAACAGTGCACGTGTAACCCAAGCCTTGGTTGTGGATTTCCAGGCAGGGCAGCATACTTGCGTCAACATTCTTAAAGGCACGCGGTCTCTGGGAATGGTATACTGTAAGTAGTTTAAGTTTTATGTCCCCTGAAATGTTGACACCAATCATAACAGTGATCTGATCTTTTGCAACCGTGAATCCAGGCATAGATTTTTCCTCTTTTGCAATAAATGTCCGTGTTGGCATCCTTTTCCAAACACAGAGCAATTTCATCAACATTAAATATTTGCTCAAGCAAATATTCCCCCTCCTCAATTATTTCTGCCAGAAGTTCATGAAATCGACTTGCTGCATATGATTTTGATGCTGTGCAGATTTGTATGTTTCTTGAATTGTTCGAACCATCCAGCACTAGCTTTAAATGTACTCTCCATGTCTGTGATACCTGCCTGCTCTTTTAAATCATTATATAAGAACATAACCTTCTCTTGGATAATCAATAAACTTAAAGGTATCTGCTTCTGTGTCAGATCATCGATCCAATGAGACAATAATTTCTCCATTTCTGATATCAGGTCCAGCCTCTTCTTGGTAACAATTCTGCCATTCAATGGTACTAAACATTTCGTGCTTTCAACAATGCGAACTTTATCCTTCACTATTGTATTCACTGACGAAATAGGTGAATTTATTTTCCGAGCTATTGTTGATAGAATTTTCTCGCCTACATACATAAGAATTATTTTCAACTTTTCGTCTAAAGTAATTGCAGAACTTTGTTTTTTAGATTTATTAGCAGTGCATTTGGTTTTGCATCCACATTCCATTTTAAGGGTAAAAAAGCAACAAAACTAGCAGCAATAAAAAGTGACTGAGTCAACCGCATGAGACATCTAGTACTGTACTGTAATAAGGTTGTCAAAGACACACCTGTGCAAAGCCGCAAAATGTTCATACATGCTAGTAGATTTATTATGTAACTGAGAATTTACGTAAGTCACATGTTTCGTAACTCAGGGTGTAACTCTATTTCATTGTTGGAAGCTTTCCACTTAGTGATTCTATAAATTAATGATGCCAAGAAATTATATTTTTGGTTTAATCCTTTATCCAAGTGTAAGCAAACAAAGGTTGCGCCTGAGCTATTTTCAGGACTGGTGTTAAAACTACATTTTAATTATTAAATCTAATTCTTATTAATTAATTCTGGTTTGGCTGTGCCTTTGTAAAATTCTATGTTTTCTCATTTGAAAACATAGAATTTTACAAAGGCACAACTTTTACTTATAGTCAGTTGTGTTACCTCTATCTTGTGGAAGCAAACAGTAAGGCTCACGTCATCATCATCACCAGCAGCCTTGCCTGATTTCAGTGATTTTATTGCTAAATGGCCCTCTTCTGCTGTGAGACTAGTCAGTGCCCTGATCTGCACCTCTTGGATGTCCACAACTGGGCCACCCGTGTTAAGAAGGCTCTCAAAGTATTCCCTCCATCTGTGGAGGATATCCTTCTCAGTTGTTAAAAGTGCACCATCAGAGGCCTTAATTGCATTTGCTGTGCATGATTCCCTCCCTCGAAGGTGGCAGATGGTCTGCCAGAATACTTTGTTTGCATTTGCATAGGATGAGTCTAATCTTTCTCCAAAGGATTCCCAAGCCTTCTGCTTTGCTGTCTTTACTGCCTCAGCAGCAGCTCTTCGTGCCTCAGCATACTGCAAATACATCTCAGGTGACCTAACCCTAAGCCATGTTAGGTAGGACTCCTTTTTTGCCCGGACAGTTTTTTGGACTTCTTGGTTCCACCAAGGTGTCCTTTTCTCACTGCCTGTTGCCATTCCGAGCCGCTTTCTGCCACAGCATGAGAGTGCAGAGGCAGTGACAGCTGTTCTGAACAGCTTCCACTCCTCCTCAACATCTGCAGTATGCTTGGGAATCTCTTTGAACCTGGAGGAAATGTCATCTGCAAATTCTTCCTCACAGCTTCATTTCCTAATGTCTCCCATTTCACATGGTATAGCTGCTTAGGCCTACCAGCGTTGATGGTAGCATCTGGTTTCTGAAGCCGTAGAGTGCACACAACAAAGTGGTGGTCAGTTGACAGTTCTGCCCCTCTTCCCACATGAACGTCCAACAGTGAGGAAAATAGGTCTGCTGAGACTATAAAGAAGTCAATCAGAGACATTTGTTCTAGTGTATTCCTGTACCAGGTATACTTATGGACTTCTTGGTGCTGGAAAAAGGCATTCATTATGGACAAGCTGTTAGTACAGCAGAAGTCCAATAATTTCAACCCATTCGCGTTAAGGTCAGGGATGCTGTTCCTCCCAACCACACCCCTCCATGTCTGGTCATCTGTTCCAACATGTGCATTGAAGTCACCCATTAGCAGGACTGATTCCATATCTGCCACCCTGTCAAAAGCAGCATCCACTTCCTCTAGGAAGGCAGAGTATTCTGACTCCAGATTAGATGCATAGGCTTGCACCACAGCCAAATCATGGTTTTTCATCTGAAGTCTTAACACACATACACACATTCCTGTCCCCCCAATGGGATCCACACCTGCCTGAGCAGATATTGTCGGGCTCACACCAGAGTAGTAGAGCTTCCACCCCTTATCCAGGTCGACAGTTCCAGAGCCTCTCCTCTTGGTCGAACAAAGCCTGACTAAGTCTAGCCAGTAGTGCTTGGCTTCCTCGACCAGTTCCAACTCCTTCTATGTCAGAGAGAAGATGTTCCAGTTGCCTAAAGCCATTGTCTGGTGCCATTGTCATTGCCACTTCCGTCCTTTTGCAGAACCATTTCTTTGTGCTGCCCCTAAACACCTCCCCAAATGGGTAGCAGGCCCATTGATGGAGTTTCCTCTAGCAGAGTGCTGAGGAGTGGTGTCTAAGGGAGACTGTAACATATTTTTCGAACGGTCCCTCTGCCTAAAACCCGAACGCGTCCCTTGGTAACCCGTGCGACGGACGATGCGGTGTGAACATTTTTTGATGGCCTGATCATGTTATAGTGTTTGATAATGTCCTGTTAGTACAAGACGAAATGACACAGCAAAATAGGAAAGATTCCCCTCGAATACTCTAATAGCATTTGGGGGAAGGAGCAAGAAGAGAAGAAAGAAAGAAGCAAGGGAGGAAGAGAAGGGACCAGTCTACCGATAATATCAGATGTATATTACATGAAGTAAGGCATGGTCCAGCATCAGGTATCTCGGGTTTGCCACGCCCGTACTCACTAAAGTGAGCCCCTGAAGAATTTGATATTACAATATTCAATAATTCACAAAGAAAAAACATTATTTCCATTTCAATTACATTAGTTTTTCTATTAATACACAAGTATTTTATTAGGACTTAGCATACTTGTAAAATCTGCATAAAAGATATTTTATTACAAAAACTTCTTTTATTCAGAATTTTACAAAGGTTTCCTCTTCCAAAAAAAAATTTTTTTAAAATTTTTTGACTTCATTCCTGCAGATTTTCTGGAGAGAAGTTGACTCTAGCAGAGTGCTGAGGAGTGTTGTATCTTGTTTGAATAAATTTTCTAGTTCCATCACTAGTCTTGCTTCCTTTCCCCCTTTTACCTTCTATGGGTCGTCTATCTATGTTATCTGGGATACCATGATTTTTATATCTATTGTAAATTGTATCTTGTTCATCCAGGGAAGGATGGTCCTTCCTTTCCTGATTGCTATATCTCCTTCATCTGTGTGCAGCATATCTTACTTTATCGGTTTTCTGCTCCAAATTCCTCTCGTTCTGAAATTCCATGACTGTTCTGAGGGAATTCTCACTCCATACTCTTTCCAATGAGTCTCCCAGACAGACCAATCGGTCTGATCTGCCCTTGTACAGTCTCAGTCTATCTGACTGTACAGTCAGGGTTCTTCCTTGATTCTTCTTTACCATTATTTTGAAATTTACAGGGGATTATTTCTCCAAAATCTCGTGTGGTCGTGCAGCACTCCTTCCCAGCTTCCCACCCGTCTTATTAATCGAGTTTTGTTCATGGGAGACTACATTCACTGGTTTCAAATTCTTATATTTTCTTAGTCTATTAGCATACTCCCTTGCTCACTGAGAACTATTTTTACTGGATTTGGCAACCATTTCATGAGCTACTATTCTCCTTGATTATATTATTCAAGTATTCATCTATGTCTGGAAATCCAGTATTAACTTGAAAATCCCTAAAATCACAGGGGAACAGGAGTTCAAATCCATATAATACTATAGCAGGTGCTTCCCTGATTGCTGCGTGAAGGGCAGTCCTACATGCAAACAGAGTGTGGGATAGATAAGCATCCCAGTTGGATATCTGACTGTTTGCTAGTTTTGAGAGGGTGTGCTTTAATGTCCTGTTTAACCTTTCATACATCCTGTTTCCCTGGGGATGATAAGGAGTGGTGAACAATTTCTTCATTTTCAGCAATTTACACAGTTGCAGCATAATTTCAGCTGTAAAGTTTGAACCTTGGTCTGAGAGCAGAGTTTGGGACATTCTGTATCTGGATATTATCAACTTAAAGAGTTTGTCAGCTACAGTTTTTGCAGTTTAATCTTTCATTGCAGTGGCCTCTGGGAACCTAGAGAACATATCTATGATTACCAAAATGTACTTGTTTCCTTTCGAGGTAGTGGGAAGTGGGCCAACAATGTCCATAGCTATTGCTTGAAAGGGGCATGTGGAAATTGAAAAGGGCTGCAGTGGAGCCTCCCCCCCCAATGTTTGACTTTTGTTGGCACAAATAACAGAAGGATACAAAAGATGCAACATCCTCTCTCATGCCCTTCCAGATATATCCATATTATTATTCCGGGCAACTCCAAGGAGTCGACAGACTCATCGAGGGAGGCCCTAACATCATGTCAAGAACAACTATTCCACATTCACACAGTATCTATCATACCTCGCCTTGAACTCATTCACAGTCATAGCACCCACAACAGACTCTGGCAGCTTATTCCACTCATTCACCAATCTTCAAGTAAAAAACCTAGCTTCTAACACCCCTGCAAACCACATTCTTGCCCAGTTTCCATGTATGGCCCCTAGTCCTCCCACCACCAGTTATATTCTCAAAAATATCTTCTGGATTAATCTTATAGAAACCCTTCAGTAATTTGAATGTCTCAAACATATCACCCCTTTTCTGCCTAACGACATTTTTGAAACCTGTTCTCATAAGGTTCATTCCACAGACCTGCTATCATCTTGGTCACTAGTCTCTGGATCCTCTCCACTTCCTCCCCATCAAGAAGAAACCCTGGCACCCATATCTGGGCACAGTAGTCTAGATGGGGTTTTATCAAGGCTCGATACAGAGGAATAATAACTTGTTTGTCTCTGCTTGTTAAAGTATTTTTCAGAAGCCAAGTGATTTAATAAGCTGATTTAGCCACTTTTGCAATGTGCCCCCTAAACTTCAATTCCCTATCCACCAACACTCCCAAATACCTGGCCTCATCAATCTCCTGGAGTACGGTTCCATCAATGTGATATACTGCTGCTAATCTTTTCATCCCAAAATTCACCAGTTATATTCTCAAAAATATCTCCTGGATTAATCTTATAGAAACCTTTCAGTAATTTGAACGTCTCAATTATATCACCCCTTTTCCGCCTAACGACCAATTTTTGCAACCCACAAATCTTCAACCTGTTCTTATAAGGTTCATTCCACAGACCTGCTATCATCTTGGTCACTCGTCTCTGGATCCTCTCCACCTCCTTCCCATCAAGAAGAAACCCTGCTGTCCATATCCGGGCACAGTAGTCTAGATGGGGTCTTATCAAGGCTCGATACAGAGGAACAATAACTTGTTTGTCTCTGCTTGTTAAAGTATTTTTCAGAAGCCAAGTGATTTGATAAGCTGATTTAGCAACTTTTGCAATATGCCCCCTAAACTTCAATTCCCTATCCACCAACCCCAAATACCTGGCCTCATCAATCTCCTGGAGTACAGTTCCACCAATGTGATATACTGCTGCTAATCTTTTCACCCCAAAATTCACCAGTTATATTCTCAAAAATATCTTCTGGATTAATCTTATAGAAACCCTTCAGTAATTTGAATGTCTGAATCATATCACCCTTTTTCCACCTAATGACCAATTATTGCAACCCACAAATCTTCAACCTGTTCTCATAAGGTTCATTCCACAGACCTGCTATCATCTTGGTCACTCATTTCTGGATCCTCTCCACCTCCTCCCCATCAAGAAGGGGAGGAGGTGGAGAGGATTCAGAGACTTACACATTGCCACATTAAATGGACATCCATTTTTCCCAGCCCAGTCCTGCAAACTATCGAAATCATGCTGCAAAATTTGGACATCCTGTGCACTCACAATTGCTCTAACACAACTTTGCATCATCAGCAAACAAGTGAACACTTCCTCTCAGATCTTTTCCTATATCATTGATGAATAAACTGAAAAGTAGTGGTCCAAGAACAGAACCCTGCAGCACACCACTAGTCACAAGGTCTTTTGGACTCAACTCCTGAATAAACCACTCTCTGGTATCTCTCCATCAACCACCCTCCTATCCATCTCACCAACCCTATATCCATCCCCATATGCTCCAGTTTACTGATTAGAGGTCTATGTGGTATCCTGTCAAAGGCCTTAGCAAGGTCCAGTAGAATCACTGTAAACCCATTACCCTTATCCAGGTAATGGGTTTACAGTGATTCTACTGGATTTTACAGTTCTGCCGTCACTGTGTTATAAAACGTGAGCAAGTTACTGAGGCATGATCTACCCTTCACAAAACCATGTTGTCCCCCATACAATATCCCATTTTCATCTATCCAATCCTGTATTCTTTTCTTGACTAATTTCTCCAAGACCTTGACAACGATTCCTGATATGCTAATTGGTCGGTAATTTACAACAGCAGTCTTGGAACCTCCTTTATGCAGTGGAACTATTTTCCCCTCTCCACCCCCTCGGGACTAACCCAGACCCGAGACTCAAATTAAATAAAAATGGTCAAGGGTACTGACAATTCTTTAGGTGTTTGACGTATGACACAAGCTGGTATACCATCCAATCCTACAGATGTATTGACATTGAGGTTTTGCAATAGACTACTCACCTCCACTTCATTCACCACAATTCCAGTATAATCTACTGGTACATTCATTTCTGCAATGTCACCACCTGGATGATATATTCTTGCAAAGTGCTTGCTCAGTAACTCAACTATATCAACTGATTCGGTTACCTCCCTACCATCAGCATTCTTTAAAATCATTCTGCCATATACATTTTTTCTTTTACTTGCAACATATCGAAAAAACCTTTTAGGATTCTCTTTAGCCTGCATGGCCAATGTTCTTTCGTAATCCTATTTTGCTTTTCTTACCACACTCCTTACCCTTCTGGCCTGTCCCGAGGCCTCAAATGTGCTCTTTTCTCTATCCTGCAGTTCAACTTCTATTCTCCTTGGCTGCAGCTCATCAGCTATCATCAACAATACTCCTCCCCCTATTTTATTCTCCCTGTCATTCCTGAACACACTTTACTCATCACATTCAATCCCACTAGGTATATCATCTACAGTCAGCCATGTTTCACTAATGCCAATAACCTGTGGTTTGGAAGTGCCAACCAATGCCAAAAATTCTTCCTTCTTGTTCCTAATATTCCTAGCATTTGTGTACATGAATTGCAGACCCCCATTAGTCCCATCCCTACCTTGATGCTTTATACTAACTATAACATTCTGATTTGTCATCCTTATTTGCTTGGGCATATTATACTCATTCATACCCTCAACTGCCTCCCTAAGGCCTGCATATCTATTCCCCCACCTTAATAAATCTAGTTTCCCTGATTCTGCACATCCACTTCATTCAACAACACTTTTTCAAGTCTCCTTACACCGTAACCATTCAAATGCAAACCATCCATCTTATATAGATCCTTTAGCCCATCAAACTCACTCCATACGTCCAAACATTCCACACCACTCGTCATGCATAACCCACGCATAAAGTCATTTGCAATTATGGCCCTCCTTCTAAACACTTCACCATCATACCATGGCAAAAAACTAATCATCGTAACTCTCTCACTCTTTTCATTTGCTACCTCAAACAATTCATTCAGGTCCTCAATCATTTCCATTTTATCTCCTTTCAAATTTCGTACCTGCCACAACTATCATTTCTTTCACCCTTTCGTTTTGCTCTCTAATAGACTCACTTACGTCCTTGATGGTCACACCAGGTTGGGACCTGGTGCTCTCACCCTATCAGTCACCCTCTTCCACATTCTATCGAATCCTTGATGCCCTGCTAAATCTGAGTCATGGAAAGTGTAGAGCACCCAAAGTATCATGACTGCAGGAACTAGGGTTTTATCCTTCCATTATCCTATGTCGTCTTGTTTTGACAACAGAAGACCATCTTCATCTATATGCAATGAATTAAGGAAGGAATATTCTTATGAAAGTATCCCACCTCTCTGTATCTTCTGATACAACCCCCCTCCCCCACATGGTTCTATTTTCTGGGCCTCCACGATAAGTGGTTTTTCCCAGACTTGGAGATGAGTTTTTTTTTTTTTTGTGTTCTCTTCTACACCTTCAACCTTATTTATAGAAGTTATATTTTTTTCTCGTGGAAAGGTGCTCTGAGCCTAGGGACCTAGGTAAATAATCTGCAACCACATTAGTTTTCCCAGGAATATAATTGACTTCAACCTAGACCTCCTGTAATTTCAGAGTCCATCGAATTATTCTCTGGTTTTTATCTTTCATGGACGACAGAAATGATAACAGCTTATGATCTGATCGTAAGATGATGTGTTGCCTCAGTAACAGTTAAATTTGCCTCAGTAACAGTTACTTAAATTTTCTAAGAGAGAACACAATAGCTAGTGCCTCTTTCTCTATTACGGAGTAGTTTAGTTCAGAGGATGAAAGCTTTCTACTAACGAATGCAATGGGTCTGAAGTATTCTAAAACTGAGGCAATAGTGTCATTGGAAGCATCAGCTGAGAGATAAAATGTCCTT
Organism: Typopeltis vanoorti; assembly: GCF_054136105.1. Taxonomy (NCBI): domain Eukaryota; kingdom Metazoa; phylum Arthropoda; class Arachnida; order Uropygi; family Thelyphonidae; genus Typopeltis; species Typopeltis vanoorti. The sequence goes on along the minus strand of NC_143549.1, from coordinate 11,925,690 downwards.
CCGAACTTAGGGTATGCAAGAATGGGTGACCTAGTTAACACATTCGCTTGCCACGCTACTTCGGCATAGTCTGTTCCTGTACGCCGAGCAATTTCACTTCTTCAAGGTCAATACGGTACTCTCGTTGCCGGCGGTCAGCGTCATATGAGTATACTCGTAGTTAGCTTGTGCAGAGCATATACCATCTATGAGAATACACAGTTTTGATGCTAGCTCCACAAGTCAAGCATTTTCACTTCTTCAAGGTCAGTATGGTAATCTTGTTGCCGGTGGTAAGCGTCATACAATATACTCATAGCTGGCTTGTGTAGCTGGTTTACCAACTACGAGTATACTCGTAGTTGGCAGCGAACACGTTAAAGCGAGATTTAGGGAGTTATAAGCACACTATTGTTCCCCCCCCCCCCCCCCAAGTAAACTTTACCCCTTCTTTGTGAGTTTCACGATGGGTTCCATTAATTTCGAGCAATCAGGAATGAACTTCCTATAGAAGTTGACCATTCCTATATACCTTCGAATTTGCCTTATAGTTGTTGGGATCCTGGCTTTTAATATTGTAGTCATATTATCCTGAGTGGGGGCTATTCCAGCTTCACTGACAATGTGTCCTAAGTACTCGATTTCCCTAAGGAAGAAATGACATTTTGAGCACTTTAATGAGAGTCGAGCTTTGTTCAACCTATTCAGAACACCTAGCAGAATTTCTTTGTGTTTCTTCAAATCTGATGAATAAATCAATAGGTTGTCCTGGAAGCATATGACTCCCTTCCCCAACACGTCTGATAGGATCGAGTTCATTAGGGACTGGAAGCTCATGGCTGAGTTTCTAGCTCCTTGAAGGAGTTGAGAAAGCTGATACTTTTGCCATCTTGTAGTGAAGGCAAAATATTTCCTGTCTTCCTTCCTAAGGGAGATTTGAAAATAGCCTGAGTTCAGATCCAATTTAGAGAAGTACTTTGCTTCCTCCAGACCTATTAGCAATTCTTCAATCTTACACAAAGGAAAGTCAATAGGTCTGGTGACCTTATTCATCTCTCTCAGATCCAACACAAACCTCAAGCTACCATTGGGTTCTTCGACTAGTATGAAAGGACTGTTCCATTGGGAATTTCTCAATGATGCCTGCCCTCTCATAGTCCAGTAATAATTTCTGCAGTTTCTCCATGTGTTTGAGGGGTTTGATATTGCTTTACATATACTGGGAAATCAGACATAATTTGGAAGCATGATCAACCTTGTCAGTGCAGGTCAATGAGGCAATCTCTTCGGTGAAAACTCTAGGATAACGCTGAAATATCAAGGAGAAGAACTCCTCTACTTCGTTCTTTTCCTCTGCTGACTTTGTCAAACTGGTGGCATTGTGTAACAATGTTTCTCTCCATTTTAGGGGGCCCTCTTCCGAATTTACTACTTCAATGTCTAGAGCCTCATTTATTTCCCTTTAATTCTCTATTCTGAATTTTGGGTGCTAATTTTTTCCACAAAGGGATATTGTTCCCTTAGCAAAGTCGCACATAAACTGATATCTCTGAAATCGAGACCCAGTATGATTTGATCACTGGTATCTGTGACTTCAGGGAGGACTAAGAGCTCATGTGACAGACTCACAGGGAAACACGGAATGGAGAGCTTCACATTTACCTTCATTGTTGTGAGGAGCTCAGTCTTAGCAATCCCTGTTATCTTGATGGGCCTTGCCAATTCAATGATGTCATTCGGAGAAACATTATTTAATTTTATAACCAGCGACTTAGGAATGACAAAAACACGAGCCCCTATGTCGAGCAAAATGTTACATGGGATTTCTTCAGCCAAACCCTGCACAACTGATAGTGGCCCCCTTCCCCTCACCTCTGCTACAGCCACACTTTGCATCTTGTAGGTTTTGTGCATAGTTGATTTGGGTTAACAATCTGATTCATCAGGGAGTATATCAAGAGCCGTGGCAGTCCTTCCTGAATTTAAACTTCCCTCATTTCCCTTGTATTATTGGTCTCCTTGTCTGGAAGAGTTTATATCTATATCTTTATTAGGATGGCCATTGGGCTTGCACCCTGTCATAAGCTTTGTATTTACTATTACTGACATATTTACCCTTCTTTTCAGCTTTTCCAGCATATACTCCTGATGATCTAGTACCTCCGTTTTTTCCTTTTTTGTCACTTGTTTGTGATCCAGAGGTCTCTCATGCTCTCTCTCTCCTACTTCTGGATTTGGAATTCTCTTTACATCCTGTGTGTAGGGAGATCTGGTTTACAGTGTCCTCTCCATTTTGCATGCTATCCTCAGGGGAACTGATCTCTTCCAATAATAACATTTGTCTTAGGGAAGAGTAGTGACAAATCTCTTCAAGTTTTCTTTCCCTTTCCCTAGCCAATTTATAACACTCTTCCAAACTCCTTGCTCGTTTCTTATATACTACTTCTCTTAACTCATTGCATAACCCCAATCTAAACTCCTGGAAGGTCAACCACTCAAGGTGAGATTTGTCCTCCTTGGATACACTCATAGACCGTGCAATTGTCAATAATCTATTAAAGAAACCTGTTATGCTCTCTTTGTCATTCTGTATACACCTGTATAGTTTCCACAAAGTTTGGATGGGACTTCTTACACCGGAGAACCAGGGGATCAAAATCTCTTTGAACTTGAAGTATTCCAAGATGAGAAGTTGGAAGTCTGTCCATCTACCCACTTTCCTTAATTCCTCGACAAAGCCAAAAAAAGCTAATATGTTGTCAGTTTCCTCTCCAAAAAATTGTGAAAAAAACTTGCTGAGGATTTATAGTCCTGAGGAATTCACCATTATCCATTCCTGTACTACACAGGTGATTCATACTTGTATATTAATTCACAAAATTTCAAAATTTCACACACAAAATTTTTTTTATTTTTTTATTATTTTTTTTTTATAACTGCCTGATTCTAATCCAAAACTTGCTCACTTTAATTCACTATATTGATCAATTCAATTTAGTGAATTAAATCCTGTTGGCTGCACTATTGTTAAAACTATGTTTTTATTGTTAAATCTAATTCTTATTAATTAATTCTTGTTTGGCTCCGGCTTTGTAAAATTCTACGTTTTCTTGTTTGAAACTTATCTTAACTTTTACTTATTGTCAGTTGCGTTACCTCTATCTTGTGGGCGCAAATAGTAAGGCTCACGTGTGCAAGATGTCGAGAACAAAGAAAGTGCCTCGGGCTGGAGCCAATCTCTTTGTCTGATTTACTGGTGTTTATTATTATTATTATTATTATTATTAAACAAGACCTCATGGAGTCAAAGACTCATCTAGGAGGTCCTTTTATCTTACACACACATCTCATCATACCGTGTCTTAAACACATTCAAACTACTTGCAGACACCACGCTCTCAGGCAAGGCATTCCAATCACTCACAACTCTGCACGAAAAAAACCTGCCTCTCACTCCCTTACTCACACCCTCCTTATACAGTTTCCAGGGATGACCTCTGGTTCTCCCCTGATCTCCCACTATTCTCTGTAGAACTTCTCCACCATTGATCCTATAACAACCCCTTACCAACTTGTAGGTCTCTATCATATCTCCCCTCTTCCTTCTCTCCACGAGACTCTGCAAATTACATCTTTTCAATCTTTCCTCATACTCAACATTCCAGAGGTCAGAAACTATCTTAGTCAGTCGCCTTTGGACCCTTTCCAACATCTCTTCATCCTTCTGAAAACCCAGTGACCAAATCTGGGCACAATAGTCCAAGTGTGGCCTAATCAAAGCCTTATACGTTGGAACAAGTATCTCCCTACTTCTACATGTCAGTGTCCTCTGCATCATTCCCAGAAGTCTTTGCGTTGTCTTCACAATTTTGGCGATGTGTCCCCTAAATTTTAGATCCTTATCCACTATCACCCCCAGATCTCTTATTTCGTCTACTTCCAACAATATATTCTCACCAAGCATAAATTCTGCATCCCATCTTTGTTTTCCAAATTTTAAAACTTTACATTTTGCAACATTGAACTCACATCCCCATTTGCTTGCCCAATCACTCAATTTATTCAAGTCTTCTTGCAAGGCCACAACATCTTCACTACTCTTTATGGTTCGTCCCAACTTTGCATCATCTGCAAACAACTGAATATCTCCATCCAAATCTTCACCAATATCATTAATATATAAGTTAAATAGTAATGGCCCTAAAACAGACCCCTGAGGCACTCCACTAGTGACTTTCCTTTTCCTGGATATTGCACCCCCATACACAACTTGTTGATACCTATCAGATAGCCAGTCTCCAATCCAATGCACTAATCTAATATCCAACCCCATCTTCTCTAGTTTGACTGTCAACTTATCATGAGGTACTCTATCAAAAGCCTTTGCGAAATCCAAGTATATTACTGTGTATCCTTCTCCTCTGTCCAAGGAAGCAGTCACTTTATTGTAATAAGTAAGTAGAATACTAAAACATGACCTCCCTTTAGCAAATCCATGCTGTCCATCAAAGATTATACCATTGTTGTCAACCCAACTCTGGATCCTAGTTCTCACAAGCTTCTCCAACAACTTAACCACAACACCTGACACACAGATAGGCCTATAGTTTGATGCTTGAGTTCGATCACCTCCTTTATGAAGTGGCACAATCTTGCCCTCCTTCCACTCTTTAGGAACTTGACCAAGTGCAAGACTCGTATTAAAAAAATATGTCAAGGCAGGTGTCAACTCTCTGGCACACTCCTTCAGAATACGTGGTGATATATTATCAAGTCCCACAGCCTTATTTACATTTAGTTTACTCAACTCCCCAAACACCTCTTGCTCACTTACAGTCAGTCTCTCCTCCCCATCATCAACTGCTCTTAATCTCTCCATGAAGTCACATACACAAGATTGAAAGATCTTTATGAATTGCTCATTAAGTATCTCCACAACACATTCTGCAACAGCTGTCTTTATACCATTTCCTCCAATCAATGTCATCCTTCCATAATCATTCTTTCTTTTGCTGGCTACATATCGAAAGAACTCCCTAGGATTCTTTTTGGCTTCATTAGCTAACTGCTGTTCATACCTCTCTTTAGCTACTCTCACCAACCAAGTCACCCTCCTTGCCTGGTCTTTGTAGACCTCATGAAATTGGTTACTTCCACTTCTCTTATGCTGCCTCCACAATGCCTTTTTTTTCTGTATTGCATGCTTAATCTCTTTATTCATCCATCTCACACCTACCTTATTTAACCTTCTCACCCGTGGTATACATTTAGACATTGCATCTACTAAATAGTTTTTGAAAACCCCCCAAGCTGCATTGATCTCTTTTCCAGCTAACTCCTCATTCCATGCTACATCTGCAAGCTGTCTCCTGAGCTCTTCATAATCACCCCCCTTGTAGTTCCACATATTATTCTAAATTAAATTTTGAAAAATTTGTTTGTTAGTCAGCTGTGCCACCAAAATTCTAGGATAAGAAGTGTATCTCCCTCCGAAGAATAGAACACACAGCTCCTTCCTTTTCAACTTATCTCTTTATCAAATTACAAATATTTCTTAATCTGCAGTCGTGGTAATATCTACTTTAAGACACATAGGTTCAATTTTAAGAGTAGTGCATTGAACTTACAGATCAGGCAAGGTTATTTTAACAAGAAAACAATTTATTCATCACTAAGAAACAAATACACAAATGACATAAATAAATATGACTTAAATCAAATATGTACGATATATCTAACAACTCAATATAAGTTATACAATCATCTGAATCTCAGCAGAACTACTTGTCTAGAAATTTACCCCCCCCCACCTTTCTTAACTTTACATATAATCAGATTATCAACAAATAAAAATTCAGCCTTATGGAATGACTACAACAATTAACTACAAATAGATTCACAATTAAATTCAGCTAGGCTTTCTCTTACATAGAGTAAATTAATTCAATTTTTAGCTCAAGGTCTAAAGTCATGCAACTCTAATTTTAAAACAATTCCATCAATTCAAACCACCATCACAATTTAAGTTTCTTTCTGACTAAATAAGGGAAGGTTCTTACTTTTCATGAAGTCTAGTCATCTATAGCTGATTATCTCTTCTTGTTCCCTTTAGACCTCATCACTGTACCTGAACATCTTTTCTGAAATTTGCAAGACTTCTTTCTTGTTATCGGCGGACAATTTAATTCCTACGGCTTGGAAGTTCGGTATCTGGTTCCTCCTGATACAACATGCCTTAGTTGCATCATTCTTCTGGCCTTTGCTTCATGAATACAGGTCTCTGAATAGGATAACGATTCAGCACCTACGATTCTAGTGAAGCTCAGCTGCCGTTAACGAACATTGTACCTTCTTCTATACTCCTCGGCTTACGGTGACCTTGATACTGTCATGAGTCCAAATTCTCTTGTCAGAACTCTACATGACTTCCTTCCCCACGAACAAAAACTCCACTCCAGAATGTACGTGAACCCCCATAAACAGACTAAACCAAGCAAGTCCGTAAGTTTTCTCGGTGCAGCAAACTGCTATTTATACGGTTCCGCTGATCTTCGTTTTTCTTATGTCGTAGTCCCCTGGGTACCCTGATGTTCTGCACCTGTCACCATCATTGATCAGTGGATCTAGACGGGGAAACCCCCGTGTAATGTCGACCTTCGCGTTTGCAGTAGCCTCAGGTTATGACTTAATCCCTTAATCTGTATGGAATTTCAGTTGACTAGAGGTATACTTAGACACAATTTATCTTATATATAATTTCCTTTGTTCTTACACAAAACTTTTGATATTACAATATTCAATAATTCACAAAGAAAAAACATTATTTCCTTTTCTATTAATGCACAAGTATTTTAGTGGGACTTAGCATACTTGTAAAATCTACATAAAAGGTATTTTATTACAAAAACTTCTTTTATTCAAGATTTTACACTGGGCAACTCGTATAAAGAAATTAATGACTTCACATTACTTGCTTTAGTATCCCAAGTGGAAAAACTTCCAACAACTATCTCTAATCGAGAGCATTTCAATAATAAGGTATGACACCTTTTGGCTACTAGTATATGGAAACATGACTTCTGCCTTACTTTGACCTTGTTATTACCTCTGGGTCTGACTCCTCAATAAATGTCGAAACTAGTCTTTGTAGTGACCCCTCCCATAATACATAGCATTATACATGTCCAAAAGGATATGTGCTTTACGAGCCATTTCCATTTCTTTTTCTTCTTATTCATCTTCAAACCTTCTTCAGATCCAGCTGTTTTCCCTTGATCTGAGGTCATCCCTTTCCCTTTTTGTCTGCACATGCATTCACATAATTTTAGAGAAACTGCATTTCTCACACTGCATTCCTCTGTTTGCTCTGAACCTTCCTGTTTCACCATCTGTCTTGCACAGCTGTTTTCTCATTCCCTATACTCATGCAGTTCACTTCTTCATTCACAAACGTCTCTTCAATCTCTCCTGTCTTACTCTCCCATTCTTCCACATCACTTACCACTTGATCGGATTTATTCTCTGCACTTACTTCTCTAACTTCAAGCAGCAATCTCTCCAAGCGACTCACACCAAAGCCACTCAAATGTAGTTCATCGCCCTATACAGTTAACCTTGTCCTTCAAACTCATTCCACACATTAACAAACTGCCCTCCTTTCTCCTCACACATCTTTACCTCATCTCACCACTATCATACCTGGGCAACATGCTTACTAACATTCCTATTACACTATTCTCTTTTATTTGTCTCAACAACCCCCTGATATCCAATCTGAAGTCTTCTTTGTTTGCAGTCAAGTGATTTGTACCTATTACAACTTTAACTCTTTTGCTTGCTTACTTCTCATATCTAATGCCTCAATCACTCTATTCATTCTACCTCCAGTAAAACATACTTTATGCATCCTCTCATCAGCACACCTTTAATAATTGAATCACCATACAACGCCACTCCCAGGTCTTTCATCACCTCTTTTATACCAACATTATTTGTTTTCATCATTTTCACTCTTCCATTCATATCTCAAATTCTCTTAACTTCATTTCTGCATTTATTTCATCTCTTGCCACATCTTAACCAACTGATCTTTAGAATCTTGAATCACAATTTTGCTCTCATTCATTCATTCTTTCTAATTTTCAAACCTTGCATCATGCACGCTTGTTCACAATCAACGCCGCTCACCACCTTTTCTTTAACTGCACTTTGTTTTATAACTTCAGCCACATTTGCATTACTTTCATCTTTCTTACCATGAATAGCTAAGTTTCTCAGATCAGTCGTTCTCTTTTTCAAAAATTTTTTAACATTTGTTTACTGCTCTTTTACACTTTCCTTTTCTATCAGATGAGAAGTACTCATCCTTCTTGTGAAATTCTAGCTGCTAACACTTTCAGTTATCAACATATCAGAGCTCATCAAATCCTCATTCAGATCACACTTAACACACACCCTCCTTCCATCTGCCTTAAATATCCGCAATGTATCAATATAATCAAACGAGTACATTTCGTACACCTCGCGTTTCACAAAACGACTGAAATCGAAATTGAATTCCTGCATGTATAAAGTTGCCGCTATCTTTCCTTCGCTGGTTACTATACTGAGCTCTAATTTCAAAGAAGTTGTAAACAAACTTAAACAAAAGTTCTGATACTAATAACACTGCAAGCACCCAACTTTTATAGCAACTCTTGCACACGATCATAGATTTAGAGTAATCTCTGCCATGAAAAAGGAGGGGTTGTGGGTAACTGATTTAAATATTTTTTGGGGGGTTGTAGCTATTGGATAAGAAGGTGTTAAGGATATGGTTAAGTTTAGTAGTTAAGGCATTGTTATCTGAACTGATTAATTTTTCCCTGTTATATAGGGTTTTTATAATCTCATATTGTTGGGAGAGGAGGTGGTGTGACTGCTGGTGAATGCATCTACCTGTATGTGTAAGTAGATGCATTCTGGCTTTCTCTGTAAACAGAGAAAGTCAGGGATTTACAGACTGCCATGTAATCAGAGTGTCCAGGAAAGGGGAGACTGTTGTTGTTTTCCTTTTCTAAGATAAACAAACAATATCAGGAAATGATTGGAATGCCTTGCCTGAGAGTGTGGTGTCTGCAAGGAGTTTGAGTGTGTTTAAGACACAGTATGATGAGCTGTGTGTGTGTGATAAAAGGACCTTCCAGATGAGTCTTTGACTCCATGAGGTCTTGGGCTAGTAATAATAATAATAATAATATATCCAAACATAATTCGGATATCCTGACAACATCAAGTTCCACCAATACAGCCACTCAGGACTTGCTGACCATGCATTAGACACCCACCACTGAATATGCTGGAAGAAGGCCACTTTATTATACCACAACAAGCACAAGTACAAAAGATTATTCCTTGAATCAACATCGGCTCTGAAAAATCTTCCGACCTTCAACAACTTTAGGTGTATGAGACTGCCCCAATTTGGGAAGCATGCATTCTAAGATCATCGGCCCAATTGCCAAAACAACCCAATTTAGCCAACAAGGAGGCAGCTTTTAGGACTGTAAGACAGACTTCATTTGCCTTTCTTCACCCTCATTTGTTTAATGTGAGTGGTTGGTGCACATATCATTGTTTAGTGATCCCTGAAGATGGCAATTTAACATTGTCAAAATATCTGTAGTTATTAATTAAAGGTTTTATAGTTAATAATTTATTTCATATTGTCATTTCCTAAAAAAGTAAAAGCATTTTAATATAATTAAAAAATTCGGAATTATTTGAAATAATTTATAACTATAATACTCACAACATGATCCTCTTCATCACAGGTTTCTATAATAAAAACAAAAAGTGAGGATACAAATAACATCAAATAACCCTTGAAACTTAAATATTATATGACTAATAAAGATAACAAAGTTGATATCTGCTAATATACAATATATCAAACTTAATATCTTAAATGGGCAACCAAATATTTTCTAAAATATAATAAATTACATTTTTATTAAATTAAAATCAAGAAATTAACAAATAGTAAATTAGTAAAATATAATGCGTGAGAAAGGTGGATGCTCCAAGAGGAGGTGAGAGAATGTGTAGGCAGGAAAGTAATGGGATGATCAGGGATCAAAAGGAAACAGATGGAATTGCAAAGGGTTCTAAAATGAAGAAGCAGAAAGGGAAATGGCCCCAGTCCAGCATGGAGAGATCACATCGAGTGAGTGGTATCAGTGGAACTAGCTGTAGATCCAGAAATGAGTTGTTGTGTTTGTATACCAATGCTAGAAGTATAAGAAACAAGGCGGATGAAATGGTTGCACTAATTGCGTCTGTGCACCCAGAGATTGTCGGAATAAGTGAGACATGGTTAGATGAGGATGACATCCTGACAGGAATAGAGATGGAAAGGTATGATGTGTTTCGTGAGGATAGAAGGGGTAAAAAGGGAGGGGGAGTGCTATTGATGATAGAGAAAGAGTTATGTCCATACAAGGTAGAGATGCAAGGGGGAAATGGGGCCAGTGGTTTTGAGGCAGTATGGTGTGAGATAGAGGTGAATAGAATCAAATACTTGGTGGGATGTTGTTATAGACCTGGTAATGTGGATGGTGGTGATAGTGAAATGTATAGTCAAATAAGCCAAGCAAATAAGAAAAGGGTGATCATTATGGGTGATTTTAATTATGGCAATATAGACTGGAATGAAGAGATAGCAACTGGAAGTAAAGAAAATGAGTTTCTTGAGTTTTTGAGGGATAACTACCTCAGACAGTATGTAACAGAGGGCACAAGAGGATTAAGGGTCTTGGATTTGGTCATCTCATCGGAGGTTGTAATTATCAATGAGGTATCAAATCATCCACCAATTGGTGAAAGTGACCATGAGGTGATTACTTGGGTGGTTGCCAGCAGTGCAAGGACCCCTGTGAAAAAAGGGTATATGTGGAACTACAAGGGGTTGGGGGTGATTATGAAGAGCTCAGGAGACAGCTTGCAGGTGTAGCATGGAATGAGGGGTTAGCTGGAAAAGAGATCAATGCAGATTGGGGGATTTTCAAAAAATATTTAGTGGATGCAATGTCTAAATGTATACCATGGGTGAGAAGGTTAAATAAGTTAGGTGTGAGATGGATGAATAAAGAGATTAAGCATGCAATACAGAGAAAAAGGGCATTGTGGAGGCAGCATAAGAGAAGTGGAAGTAACCAATTTCATGAGTTCTACAAAGACCAGGCAAGGAGAGTGACTTGGTTGGTGAGAGTAGCTAAAGAGAGGTATGAACAGCAGTTAGCTAATGAAGCTAAAAAGAATCCTAGGGAGTTCTTTCGATATGTAGCCAGCAAAAGAAAGAATGATTATGGAAGGATGACATTGATTGGAGGAAATGGTATAAAGACAGCTGTTGCAGAATGTGTGGTGGAGATACTTAATGAGCAGTTCATAAAGATCTTTCAATCTTGTGAATGTGACTTCATGGAGAGATTAAGAGCAGTTGATGATGGGGAGGAGAGACTGACTGTAAGTGAGCAAGAGGTGTTTGGGGAGTTGAGTAAACTAGATGTAAATAAGGCTGTGGGACTTGATAATATATCACCGCGTATTCTGAAGGAATGTGCCAGAGAGTTGACACCTGCCTTGACATATTTTTTTAATACGAGTCTTGCACTTGGTCAAGTCCCTAAAGAGTGGAAGGAGGGCAAGATTGTGCCACTTCATAAAGGAGGTGATCGAACTCAAGCATCAAACTATAGGCCTATCTGTGTGTCGGGTGTTGTGGTTAAGTTGTTGGAGAAGCTTGTGAGAACTAGAATCCAGAGTTGGGTTGACAACAATGGTATAATCTTTGATGGACAGCATGGATTTGCTAAAGGGAGGTCGTGTTTTAGTAATCTACTTACTTATTACAATAAAGTGACTGCTTCCTTGGACAGAGGAGAAGGATACACAGTAATATACTTGGATTTCGCAAAAGCTTTTGATAGAGTGCCTCATGATAAGTTGACAGTCAAACTAGAGCAGATGGGGTTGGATATTAGATTAGTGCATTGGATTGGAGACTGGCTATCTGATAGGTATCAACAAGTTGTGTATGGGGGTGCAATATCCAGGAAAAGGAAAGTCACTAGTGGAGTGCCTCAGGGATCTGTTTTAGGGCCATTACTATTTAACTTGTATATTAATGATATTGGCGAAGATTTGGATGGAGATATTCAGTTGTTTGCAGATGATGCAAAGTTGGGACGAACCATAAAGAGTAGTGAAGATGTTGTGGCCTTGCAAGAAGACTTGAATAAATTGATTGATTGGGCAAGCAAATGGGGATGTGAGTTCAATGTTGCAAAATGTAAGGTTTTAAAATTTGGAAAACAAAGATGGGATGCAGAATTTATGCTTGGTAAGAATATATTGTTGGAAGTAGAGGAAATAAGAGATCTGGGAGTGATAGTGGATAAGGATCTAAAATTTAGGGGTCACATCGCCAAAATTGTGAAGACAACACAAAGACTTCTGGGAATGATGAGGAGGACACTGACGTGTAGAAGTAGGGAGATTCTTGTTCCATTGTATAAGGCTTTGATTAGGCCACACATGGACTATTGTGCCCAGATTTGGTCACCTGGTTTTCAGAAGGATGAAGAGATGTTGGAAAGGGTCCAAAGGCGACTGACTAAGGTAGTTTCTGACCTCTGGAATGTCGAGTATGAGGAAAGATTGAAAAGATGTAATTTGCAGAGACTAGTGGAGAGAAGGAAGAGGGGAGATATGATAGAGACCTACAAGTTGGTAAGGGGTTGCTATAGGATCAATGGTGGAGAAGTTCTACAGCAAATAGTGGGAGATCAGGGGAGAACCAGAGGTCATCCCTGGAAACTGTATAAAGAGGGTGTGAGTAGGGGAGTGAGAGGCAGGTTTTTTTCGTGCAGAGTTGTGAATGATTGGAATGCCTTGCCTGAGAGTGTGGTGTCTGCAAGGAGTTTGAATGTGTTTAAGACCCGGTATGATGAGATGTGTGTGAGATAAAAGGACCTCCTAGATGAGTCTTTGACTCCATGAGGTCTTGTTTAATAATAATAATAATAATAATAGTAATAATTAATATAAACTAATTAAAAAAAAATAATGCTTTGACTGGATTCGATGTTCAGATTGTAGTTCAGGCTTGCAAGAAGAGAAATGTTATCAACTCATCATGCAAAACTGAATATGCTTTTGGGTATATGTGTGTTTTGCATACTGCTGTAATGGATTTTAAAGTAGATGGCAAGGAGCTATGTGTAAAGTGTAATTTAAATGTTAAGTTAATGGGAAGTGAAGTAATTGATGGCTAGGATGAAATGAAGGTATAAATACAGCAGGAATGAATTTTAAAGAAAACTCATCATAATCCATCTTTATTATTCTAGGGGAGTGAGATGAGATATCATAAGCAGTAATAACATCCCATCTCACTCACTAAGAATGAAAAATGTAATTAAAGAATCTAAAAACAAAAAATGGGATAGCAGTGAGTGATAATGAATATGGTACAACATCAATAAGAAATATTAAAGAGCTAGAGGATAATAAGAATCAAGTTATAAAACAATGGAGGGAAAAGAAGGAAGGAAGTGGAATAGCATAGGAATGAATGAGTATTAATAGTGAAGTTATTATTGAAAGATGTCAAAATCATTGAGGATGAAATAATTTGCCAGTCTGGCTGGCAGAATGGTTGTAGCCACTCTCTAACTGTTGGTTGTAGGTTTGATGGAATTCAAACCTACAACAAACAAGTTGTAGGTTTGAATTCCATCATAGACATGGATATTTCTAACTGTCTTGAGACATAAATTTCACAGCCTAGTGTGAGACTAGTGCACTGTTTAGTGGAAGTGTGAAGTAGCATGAAAAAGTTCCATGTTTAGTTTCTACAGTAGGGTTTCTGGATTATATAAGATATACCAAAACTTTCATAAAATTAATAAAAATAGAAAAAGTCCTTAGCCTTCACAGTAGTAATCTGCTATAGGTTTACAACCTTTTTTGGGAGTGGGAGTCAAATGAAAAAAACAACAACAAACAAACAAAGAATTGGATATTTTAGGAGTGATTCAATGAAACTGAAGAAGTAAATGAGCAGTTGCAGGTAGAAGAAACTGGCTGATGTAAGTGGAAGACTGAAGGTGTGCTATGAAAGAGCGAGAACTGTAAGTGAATTATGGCAACAGAAGATGGGAGGAAAAGGAAAGAGATAGGTTTAAGAATGAGAAAGGAGTACAGTGTGGGGGACTTTTGTTATTATTATCTGACCTCCATGGAGTCAGAGACACATTATAGGAAGTACACACTATTGCACACAATGCTCATCCAGCTGTGCTTTAAATTGATTCAATGTATCTACATTCACAACACACTCAGGTAATGCATTCTACTCACCAACGACTCTCCATGCAAAGAGCCTGCTCTGCACTCCTCTGTTCTCACACCCTCATAGAGTTTTCAGCAACTTGTAGCCTTTCATATAATCATTTCTTGAGAACATGCCATACTGTTGTTTGGAGAATTCCTTATTCCTTGCTTGCATGTCTTGTGAATTTTCTTGGGCTGTGTACAAATGCTTGTCAAATTCTTTCACCATTAACTTTGGAAACATGTGGATGACCCAGACTTTTTCCTTTACAGATGCATCCCTTTTTTTGAAATTTTTTATACCACAAAAAAATCTGCTTATGATGAGGATGTTCTTTCTTAAATCGAGTGCAGAATTTACAATGAACTGTACTTACATTTTGAAAATTCTAAAACACCAAAAGCTTTCTCCTGAGAAGAAACCACTTTTGTTAACATGTTGAGCAAGCAAATGAAGGATTTTTTTTTTTTTTTTGATTTCAAGCACTTACAGCATCTCTAGTAGCAAGAGATGCTGTAAGTGCATTTTAGTAGAAGAGAGTCTGCTACTAAAATGTGAGGAAAAGTAAACTCTCAGAGTTTTCCTATCTGGTGATGTATAACATGTGTTTGTATTGCTGGAAATAAAAATTTAACGAAAACAAGCACGATCTGCTCCTTCATTTTGAATAACGCTGTATATATACATATGTCTTCATTTGTGAGCTCTCCATCATGTGGTTGAAGTAGATCAGTGACATCATTTACAGAAAAAACCTCAAGTTGTAGTTGGTTAGAAATATTGACTGCTTCAGTTTCATTTTGTGCAATCTTTGCTGGTTCTTGAAATCCTTAAGAATTATTAATAAACTCAAGACAAACTAATACAGGATCAATAAACTGATCACAGAAGTGTTGTATTGTATAGCTCAGCACATTGTCTGATTATTATTATTATTATTACTATTATTATCTGTGACTTCCAGGAAGTCAAGAACACATCGAGGGAGGCTAGAAAGCCTTGAATTTGTGGACGGACACACACACACACACACACACACACACACACACACACACACACACACACACACACACACACACACACACACACACACACACACACACACACACACACACACACACACACACACACACACACACACACACACACACACACACACACACACACACACACACACACACACACACACACACACACACACACACACACACACACACACACACACACACACACACACACACACACACACAGTAAAACCCCAAAGTTACGCGGTAGGTGGGACCAACAAAAAGCACGTAAGTCGAATTCGCGTAACTCGGGGTATAATTTTGCATGTAATTTATATATACAAACATACAATTGGGACCAAAGGTTTACAAAAACACCTATATTTTTTAAGAAATATAATCATAATTGTAGTTTTTCATACATGAAAAAAAGAAAGTTATTTCGATGTTGATGGTTTCATAAAATCTAATAGATTCGTTTGACGGCATAATGTCATTTTCTTGTCACACAAAATTTCTTCATAGCAAGCTAATGATTTTTTTATTTCTTGCCTTGTGGCCACAGTTCATTCCTTATTAGAATCAATGTCCTCCAAAATCTATAAACCTTTCTTTTATGATTGTTCTTACTGTGGATTCCTGTATATCAAACTTCTTTGCTAGCTCACAAATTTTCATTCTGCCTTCAAAATCCTTAATAATGTTGAGTTTTGTTTACAAAGTCAATGTTTTTCTTTTCTTGCTAGTTGTAGAAGAATCGGACTTACTTCTTTTGAATGACATTATTATTTTTTATGTGATAAAATTTTTATCAAGAACATAACATTAAACAATCGTATGGTTTGTAGACTATAAAAATTGTGTATGAATGGAGACTGCGTGAAACACGTCAGTGCTTTTTCACAGCATGTGCGACACTGGCGAATGCGGCTGGTACATCCAACTAGTGGTGAGGTGTGAAGCGGGACGGGAATACATACATATAAGAAACCGTGTAACTCCTGATTCGCAAGTCGGGGAATGACTGTATATGTGTGTGTGTATATATATATATATATATATATATATACACACACACACACACACACACAGGGTTATTCAAATTGAAGGAGCAAATGAATTTTTGATTTCCAGCAATATAAGCATGAGTTATACATCGCCTGACAAGAAAACTATCAGATACTCAGGCAGTCTCTGTTTGCACCATCACCCAAACCAACTGGCAAACCCTCCCTTAAATTCACACACACTATATTATGCACTCACCCCTAAAGGCAAACTATTCTACTCACTCACTGCTCTGTGAGAGAAAAACTTAACCCTTATCCCTTTCTTGACAGTGAACAAACTTAACTTCCATGAATGTACCCCCCCCCCCCCCCCGTGTTCTCTCACCACCTTCCATATAACAAATTATTTCATTATAAGATATATCACCCATTGAAAAGTTCATAGACCTGTATGTGAATTACAGACTCTGTTAACCAGAGTCTGTAATTCACATATTCACAATCTATGCTCATAACCTAAATTCCATAATCTGGATATATCTTTGTAGCTCTTCTTTGCATTTAAAGCTTCTTTATCCTGTTGGAAACCAGGAGACTAAACTTGTACATAATACAGGTGGGTTTTATCAAGGCTTTATAAACAGTCAAAATGATTTCCTTATCCTTGAATGTCAAGGTTCGCTTCAATATTGCAATTAACCTCTGAGTTGTATTTACAACTTTTGCCATGTGGCCTCTGAACTTCAAATTCCTATCCATCATTACACCAAGATCCCTATTTATATCAGTTTCTTGTAGCATAACTCTGCTAATATAACATGCTGCTGGAAATCTCATCATGCCAAAGTGAATAATTTTATACTTACATATAAATGACAGCCATTTTTGTTAGACTAAATTTTCCATCTCTAATTGCCATGCCTATCTACACATCATCGGCAAAAAATTTTGCAAACTGTGATTAGGAAGGATCTAACAGTCTCTGGTTAGATCCTTCCTAATGTCGTTAATGTATAGATTGAACAACAATGCCCAAAGGACTGCACCTTGAGGTACACTATAGTCACCAAATCTGGTAGATTCACATGCACCGTATACCCATTTTGATATTGTCTATCAACCATCTACTGATGCAAGTCAAGAGTTGATATTCCAATTCCATATTGTAAATTTTGTACTAGCCTTTCATGTGGTATTTTTGGGAAATAATACCTTTGAATAATTTTGGATTTTGCTTTAACAAAATCCAAAATTATCATAGCATATCCTATCATTTCTCTCGGTTCTAGTCATTCACATTACTGGAAACCTGCTGATGAGCAAATTGTTAAAATATGGCTTTCCTTTAGTAAACTCATACTACTGCTGCTAGCAGAGTATAGCTTGATTGTCAAACCATTTCTGTATGTGAGTTCTTATTAACTTTTCTAAAATCTTAACTACCACACCAGAGATACTGATAGGCCGGTAGTTAGACATATCAGTTTTTGCAAAAAGGCACTGTTATTGTAAGAATATACTGATATTATTATTATTGTTATCACCCAAGACCCCATGGAGTCAAAGAGTCATTTAGGAGATCCTTTTATTATACACATAGCTCATCATACCGTGCTTTAAACACACTCAAATTCTCTGGAGACACACTATTAGCTTGGTATTCTAATCACTCACAACTCTGCAAGCAAAAAAACTGCTTCTCACTCCCCTGCTCACACCCACTTGTTTCCAGGGATGACCTCTGGTTCTCCTCTGATCTCCCACTGTTTTCTTTCGAATATCTCCAACGTGGATCCTATAACAACCCATACTAACTTGTAGGTCTCTATCATACCTCCCTTCTTCCTCGTATCCACTAGACTCTGTAAATTGCATCTTCTCAACCTTTCCTCATATTCGACAATCCAGAGGTCAGAAACTACCTTAGTCAATCACCTCTAACAACCCCATACTAACTTGTAGGTCTCTATCATACCTCCCCTTTTCCTCGTATCCACTAAACTCTGTAAATTGCATCTTCTCAACCTTTCTTCATATTCGACAATCCAGAGGTCAGAAACTACCTTAGTCAATCACCTCTGGATAGCAATGGCCTTAAAACAGACACTTTTAAACAGTAATTTAAGTTAAACAGTAATAGCCTTAAAACAGACCCCCTGAGGCACACTACTAGTGACCTTCCTTTTCCGGGATATTGCTTTCCCATTCACAACTTGCTGATACCTATCAGATAGCCAGTCTCCAATCCAATGCACCAATCTAACATCCAACCCCATCCACTCTAGTTTGACTATCAACTTATCATGCAGTAATTTATCAAAAGCCTTTGCAAAATTTAAGTATATTATTGTGCATCCCTCTCTTCTGTCCAAGAAAGCAGTCACCTTATTGGAATAAGTAAGTAGATCACTAAAACATGACCTGCTTTAGCAAATCCATGCTGTCCATCACAGATAATACCATTGTTGTCAACTCAATTCTGGATTCTAGTTCTCACAAGCTTCTCCAACAAATTAACCTCAACACTTGACACACAGATAGACCTATAATTTGATGATTGAGTTCTATCACCTTCCTAATGAAGCGACACAATCTTGCCCTCCTTCCACTCCTTACGAACTTGACCCAGTGCAAGACTCATATTAAAAAAATATGTCGAGGCAGATGTCAACTCCTTGGCACATTCCTTTAGAATAAGTGGTGATATATTATCAAGTCCAACAGCCTTATTAATATCTCATTTGCTCAACTTCACATATACCTCTTGCTCACTTACTCTCTCCTCCCCATTATCAACAGCTCTCAATCTTCCCATGAAGTCACATTCACAAGATTGAAAGATCTTTATGAACTGCTCATTAAGTATCTCCACTATATCTTCTGCAACAGCTGTCTTTACACCATTTTCTCCAATCAATGTCACCCTTCCATAATCATTTTTTTTTTTTTTTGGCTTCATTAGCTAACTGCTGCTCATATCTCACTTATACTATCTTTACCAACCAAGTCACCTTCTTTGACTAGTCTGTAATCCTCACAGAAATGGTTATTACCACTTCTCTTATACCAGCTCCATAATATCCTTTTAATCTGTATCGCATGCTTAATCTCTTTATTCATCCATTTCACACCTACCTTATTTACCCTTCTGACCCTTGGAATATATTTAGACATTGCTTCTACTAGATAGTTCTTGAAAATCTCCCAAGCTGCATTGATCTCTTTTCTAGCTAACTTCTCGTTCCATGCTACACCCTGAAGCTGTCTCCTGAGCTCTTCATAATCAACCCCCCCCTGTAGTGCTACATATACCCCTTTCTTACAGAAGTCCACACACTGCTGGCAACCACCCAGGTAATCCCATAATGGTCACTCTCACTAATTGGGGGGGGGGTTACACCTCATTGATAATCACATCCTCTGATGAGACGATCAAATCCAAGACCCTCAATCCTCCTGTGACCTCTTTTACATACTGTCTGAGGTAGTTGTCCCTCACAAACTCAAGAAACTCATTTTCTTTAATTTTGCTATCTCATCATCCCAGTCTATATTGCAATAATTAAAATCATCATAGGGGAAAATAGTTCCACTGAATAAAGGAGGTTCCAAGACTGCTGTTGAAAATTAATGACCGATCAGCATATCAGGAGTCATTGTCAAGGTATTAGAGAAAGTAGTTAAGAGAAAAATACAGGAATGGATAGATGAAAATGGGATACTGTATGGAGGAACAGGATGGTTTTGTGAAGGGTAAATCGTGCCTCAGTAACTTGCTCACATTTTATAACACAATGATGGCTGAACTGGATAAGGGTAATGGGTTTACAGTGATACTGCTAGACCTTGCTAAGGCCTTTGACAGGATACTACATGGAATTCTAATCAGTAAACTGCAGTATATGGGATGGATATATAGTTGGAGAGATGGATAGGAGGTGGTTTATGGAGAGATATCAGAGAGTGGTTTATTCAGGAGTAGAGTCCAAAAGACGGCCTGACTAGTGGTGTGCCGCAAGGTTCTGTTCTTGGACCACTACTATTTAATTTGTTCATTAACAATATAGGAAAGCATCTGAGAGGAACTGTTCATTTGTTTGCTGATGATGCAAAGTTGGGCAGAGCAATAGTGAATGCACATGATGTCAAAATTTTGAAGGATGATTTGGATAGATTGGAGGACTGGGCTAAGGAGAATAGATGTCAATTTAATGTGGCAAAGTAAAGTATTTTGGGGTGAAAAGATCGACAGCAGCATACCACATTGGTGGAACTGTACTCCAGGAGATTGACAAGACGAGGGATTTGGGAGTGTTGGTGGATAGAGAGTTGAAGTTTAGGGGGCACATTGCAAAAGTGGCTAAATCAGCTCATCAAATCACTTGGTTACTGAAGAATACTTTGACAAGCAGAGACAAGCAAGTTATTGTTCCTCTGTATTGAGCCTTGATAAGACCCCATCTTGATTACTGTGTCCAGATTTGGGGCGAGGATTTCTTCTTGATGGGGAGGAGGTGAAGAGAATTCAGAGGTGAGTGACCAAGATGATAGCAGGTCTATGGAATGAAACTTATGAGAACAGGTTGAAGATTTGTGGGTTGCAGAAATTGGTTGATAGGCGGAAAAGGGGTGATATGATTGAGACATTCAAATTACTGAAGGGCTTCTATAAGATTAGTTCAGAGGATATTTTTGAGAACAGGACTGGTGATGGGAGGACTAGGGACCAACCATGGAAACTGGGCAAGAGTGTGGTTAGCAGGGGTGTTAGAGCTAGGTTTTTGAAATGGAGAGTGGTAAATGAGTGGAATAAGCTGCCAGAGTCTGTTGAGGATGCCATAACTGTGAATGAGTTTAAGGCAAAGTATGATAGATACTGTGTGAATGTTGAATAGTTTGTTTTTGACATGATGTTAGGGCCTCCCTCGATAAGGACTCCTTGGAGGTGCCCGTAATAATAATAATAATAATAATTTACTGCATTACTTTTCTGGCCTGAGCTTTATATATTTCATAACTCCTCTCACTCTCATGATGTTCTTTCTACATCTTCTTCTTCTTCTTGTGGATCTCTTGCTTAATAAGTTTGCACATCCACCACTCCCAACCTATTTATTCTTCAAACATCAGGGTTTCATTCAGATACTGCTTTATTTAACCACGTTTTCGAAGATTCTTATGCATTGCTGACATTTATCCCTTTCAATAACTGATATCATGTGACTCAAGATAGTATTCTCCTAAGTTGATCATAATTGCCAGCTTTGCAGTTCAGCATGTAGCTGTTTTAATCAGAGCATCAATACAATTAGATACTTCCCAAGAAAGCATAGCATGATGACTGTCACTAATTGGTGGTAAAATAGCCATTGAAGACTTTGAAAAACTTTGAAATTTCTCTTTTATCCAATCAATGTTTGGATAATTTGGAAAGTCACCCACAATGATCACTCATTTAATACCTATATGGCTATGAGCGATCATTTCTTTGTCCTCTGCACCTGAACTGCCAGGACTGTAGCAATATCCTACCATATATTTCATATTGTTAGCCTCAAACTTGTTGCTGACAGCCAAACAGAAGCAAACAATCATGTTACCAAGAGTTTTTGCTTGGATTTCTACTCTAACTGGATTTAAGTTGTCTGATATTATTAGTAGTACTCCTCCTCTCCTATCTCTTCTATCATTCTGAAAAATAGTATACCCATTACATTTAATTCCAGTTACTATCTGAATAACCTTGGAGATTCAGTGGCAAGTCCTGAAGAAAACATTCATTGATTCAGCCAGAGAGGCATGTCGTGAGGTAGTCTGCGAGGACAGAAAAATCAGAACTTCATGGTGGACACAGGAAGTTAAACAGGCAGTGAAGGAAAAGAAGAAAGCATATCAAAAGTTCCTGACAAATAAGTCACCTTGTGCTCTTATAGAATAGAGACACAAATGTAAGAAAGCTAAGCACTATATAAAACTAGCTAAACAAAAGTCATGAGAAGACTTTGATAAGAACATAGAAAATAAATATTAAATATCAAGAAGTGGCAAAATATTCTGAAGGTTGTTGATAAAGCTCAGAAATGAAGGAAAGAGTGCTGTAAAAGGAATTAGAGATTATAAAGGTGACATTAAAAATGGAGAAAAAAATATTCTCAATGTTTGGATGTTTGAAATTACTTCGAAAAATTGCTAAACGAAACAGAAACATCACAGTACAATCAGGAATACGTATCCATACTTGAAGTAGAAAACGGCATTAAAAGCCTGAAATGTGGAAAGGCAGCTGGAGTAGATGATATTCGACCAAAAACTCAAGTATTTAGGTATAAAAATCACACCGTGGCTGCACTGCATAGTTCAGAAGGCTTGGACAGAGCGACGAATTCCAGATGATTGGAGTAGAGCTATCATAGTACCAATATATAAAAAGGGAAATAAAACTGAATGTGGAGAATTACAGAGATATTTCTCTACTGAGTGTTCCTGGTAAGATTTATGCAAATATACTTGAGAAAGGGTTGAGAAGGATTGTAGAAGGGAAGCTTCGTGAAGAATAAGCTAGATTCAGGCTTTTCAATAGAGGCTGTCAGGATCAGATTTTCACTTTACTACAAATAGTCGAGAAATCGTAGGAATAAAAAAGATCTGTATTTAAGTTTTTTAGATTTGGAAAAGGCATATTATAAGGTGCCAAGACACAGAGAGAGAAGCTATTCAAAATGCTACAGTGTTGTATGTCAATGGGGTCTTGGATTTGGTCATCTCATCGGAGGATGTAATTATAAATGAGGTGTCAAATCATCCACCAATTGGTGAAAGTGACCATGAGGTGATTACCTGGGTGGTTGCCAGCAGTGCAAGGACCCCTGTGAAAAAAGGGTATATGTGGAACTACAAGGGGGGTGATTATGAAGAGCTCAGGAGACAGCTTGCAGATGTAGCATGGAATGAGGAGTTAGCTGGAAAAGAGATCAATGCAGCTTGGGGGATTTTCAAAAACTATTTAGTAGATGCAATGTCTAAATGTATACCACGGGTGAGAAGGTTAAATAAGGTAGGTGTGAGATGGATGAATAAAGAGATTAAGCATGCAATACAGAAAAAAAAGGCATCGTGGAGACAGCATAAGAGAAGTGGAAGTAACCAATTTCATGAGGTCTACAAAGACCAGGCAAGGAGGGTGACTTGGTTGGTGAGAGTAGCTAAAGAGAGGTATGAACAGCAGTTAGCTAATGAAGCCAAAAAGAATCCTAGGGAGTTCTTTCGATATGTAGCCAGCAAAAGAAAGAATGATTATGGAAGGATGACATTGATTGGAGGAAATGGTATAAAGACAGCTGTTGCAGAATGTGTTGTGGAGATACTTAATGAGCAATTCATAAAGATCTTTCAATCTTGTGTATGTGACTTCATGGAGAGATTAAGAGCAGTTGATGATGGGGAGGAGAGACTGACTGTAAGTGAGCAAGAGGTGTTTGGGGAGTTGAGTAAACTAAATGTAAATAAGGCTGTGGGACTTGATAATATATCACCACGTATTCTGAAGGAGTGTGCCAGAGAGTTGACACCTGCCTTGACATATTTTTTTAATACGAGTCTTGCACTTGGTCAAGTTCCTAAAGAGTGGAAAGAAGGCAAGATTGTGCCACTTCATAAAGGAGGTGATCGAACTCAAGCATCAAACTATAGGCCTATCTGTGTGTCAGGTGTTGTGGTTAAGTTGTTGGAGAAGCTTGTGAGAACTAGGATCCAGAGTTGGGTTGACAACAATGGTATAATCTTTGATGGACAGCATGGATTTGCTAAAGGGAGGTCATGTTTTAGTAATCTACTTACTTATTACAATAAAGTGACTGCTTCCTTGGACAGAGGAGAAGGATACACAGTAATATACTTGGATTTCGCAAAGGCTTTTGATAGAGTACCTCATGATAAGTTGACAGTCAAACTAGAGCAGATGGGGTTTGGATATTAGATTAGTGCATTGGATTGGAGACTAGCTATCTGATAGGTATCAACAAGTTGAGTATGGGGGTGCAATATCCAGGAAAAGGAAAGTCACTAGTGGAGTGCCTCAGGGGTCTGTTTTAGGGCCATTACTATTTAACTTATATATTAATGATATTGGTGAAGATTTGGATGGAGATATTCAGTTGTTTGCAGATGATGCAAAGTTGGGACGAACCATAAAGAGTAGTGAAGATGTTGTGGCCTTGCAAGAAGACTTGAATAAATTGAGTGATTGGGCAAGCAAATGGGGATGTGAGTTCAATGTTGCAAAATGTAAAGTTTTAAAATTTGGAAAACAAAGATGGGATGCAGAATTTATGCTTGGTGAGAATATATTGTTGGAAGTAGACGAAATAAGAGATCTGGGGGTGATAGTGGATAAGGATCTAAAATTTAGGGGACACTGTGAAGACAACACAAAGACTTCTGGGAATGATGAGGAGGACACTGACGTGTAGAAGTAGGGAGATACTTGTTCCAATGTATAAGGCTTTGATTAGGCCACACTTGGACTATTGTGCCCAGATTTGGTCACCGGGTTTTCAGAAGGATGAAGAGATGTTGGAAAGGGTCCAAAGGCGACTGACTAAGGTAGTTTCTGACCTCTGGAATGTTGAGTATGAGGAAAGATTGAAAATATGTAATTTGCAGAGTCTCGTGGAGAGAAGGAAGAGGGGAGATATGATAGAGACCTACAAGTTGGTAAGGGGTTGTTATAGGATCAATGGTGGA
The DNA here is from genome assembly GCF_054136105.1 of Typopeltis vanoorti. Lineage (NCBI taxonomy): Eukaryota > Metazoa > Arthropoda > Arachnida > Uropygi > Thelyphonidae > Typopeltis > Typopeltis vanoorti. Next base: position 11,900,575 of record NC_143549.1, on the reverse strand, counting down.
GAAGTTCTACAGAGAATAGTGGGAGATCAGGGGAGAACCAGAGGTCATCCCTGGAAACTGTATAAGGAGGGTGTGAGAGGCAGGTTTTTTTCGTGCAGAGTTGTGAGTGATTGGAATGCCTTGCCTGAGAGCGTGGTGTCTGCAAGTAGTTTGAATGTGTTTAAGACACGGTATGATGAGATGTGTGTGTAAGATAAAAGGACCTCCTAGATGAGTCTTTGACTCCATGAGGTCTTGTTTAATAATAATAATAATAATAATAATGGGACATTATATCAAGCAATACTTGATGTTTATTTGAGTTGTAAGTCAGCAGTTAGAACTGAAGGAAGTACAGGCAGATGGTTTAATGTTAAATCTGGTGTCAGACAAGGATGTACATTATCCCCTCTGTTATTCATTATCTATATAGATTATATTATGAAAGAGAGCAGTATTAAACCTGATATCAAAATTGGAGATGTTAACTCAGTTGTTTACTTTATGCAGATGATGTTATACTTCTAAATAAATCTGCTACAAATCTGCAAGAAACAGGCAGAAAAACTCAAAATAGCTACTGCATTGTGAAAATAGGGGTGGGACTAATGGGCTTCTGCATTTCATGTATACTAATGCCAGGAGTATTAGGAACAAGAAAGAAGAATTTTTGGCCTTGGTTGGCTATTCCAGGCCACAGGTTATTGGCATTAGTGAAACATGGCTGACAGAAGATGATATAGATAGTAGGATTGATTATGAGGGGTATAGTGTATTCAGGAGGGACAGGGAGAATAAAATGGGGGAGGAGTGCTATTGATGATAGCTGGTGAACTGCAGCCAAAAAGAATAGAAGTTGAACTGCAGGATAGAGAAAAGAGCACATTTGAGGCTAGCAGAACAAAATATACAATTGGGTGCTGCTATAGACCAGGTGATGGAATAGATGATGGAGATAGTATGCATAAGCAAATAGAAGCAATGAGTGGAAGGAGGATAATTATTATGGGGGAATTCAACCATGGTAAATGTTTGAATTCCCCCAATTGGTGAGAGTGATCATAGGGTCTTGATTTGGGAGGTGGTTAAATGTGTGAAATTTTCAATTAAGACAGGGTACATGTGGAATTATCGGGCTGGTAAGTATGACAAGCTTAGGAGTTTGATTGGTTCAGAGCCATGGCAAGTAAAACTGCAAGGGCTGGATGTTGATAGTGCATGGGAGGTGGATAAGGAGTGTTTGCAGGAGGCAATGGCTGAGTGTATACCTAAAGTCCGAATAGTAAATCAAGTAGGAGTTACATGGATGAATAACACCATTAAGCTTGAGCTGCAAAAAAAAGAAACAACTGTGGAGAGAATTTAAGGAGAAAGGTGATCTGCAGGCACATGAATGGTATAAAGCGCAGGCCAGAAGGGTAACGAGTGTGGTAAGAAAAGCAAAAGCGGATTATGAAAGAAAATTAACCACGCAGGCTAAAGAGAATCCCAAATAGTTTTTTCGATATGTTGCAAGTAAAAGAAAAAATGTATACGGCAGAATGATTTTAAAGAATGCCGATGGTAAGGAGATAACCAAATCAGTTGATATAGTGGAATTACTGAGCAAGCACTGAGTGATGACAAGAGGCTATCCCTGGAAGTTACGAAAGGAAACTGTTTGCAAGAGGGTGAGGAGTGGTTTTTTTTCATGGAGGGTGGTTGAACCATGGAATGCATTGCCTGATGGTGTGGCGAGAGCGAGAACGGTCAATGAGTTTAAAGAGTGGTATGATAGACTTTGTGTTTCTCAGGGGGGACCTCCCCTCAATGAGTCTTGAAAGACTTTGTGTTTCTTAGGAAAGATCTCCTACGATGAGTCTTTTGACTCCATGGAGGCCTGAATAATAATAATAATAATAATAATAATAACCAGGCCATGGAACCTGATGGTATATCACTGCATGTTTTAAGGGAATGTTTCAGGGAATTAACAATAGTTTATTGTACATTTTTAACACGAGTCTTAGATTAACTCAGGTCCCAAAGGAATGAACAGATGATAAAATTATTCTGTTTCATAAATGGGTGATAAGACTAAGGCTTCAAATTATAGGCCAATCTATTTGTCTGGCGTTGTGGTCAAGTTGGTGGAGAAGAAGAAGAAGAAGCTAGTGAGGACAAGAATTCAGACCTGGGTGGACAGCAGTAGAATTCTCTTTAATGGATAGCATGGTTTTGCTGAAGAAAGATCGTGTTTTAGCAATCTGCTTATGTTACTGAACAAGGGTGGATGCATATACAATAGTATATTTAGGTTGAGCACAGGCTTTTGTTAAATTGCCATATAACAAACTAGTAATAAAATTGGGACAGATATGTTTAGATAGTAGATTAGTGCATTGGATTGGAGATTGGCTGTCTGATAGGTATCAGCAGTTTGTGTATCAGGGGAGTGATATTCTAGAAGAGAAAAGTCACTAGTGGTATACCAAGTTTAGGCACACCAGTATTGACTTTCTATTTTGTGATTGTGGTTTTGTGGCCATTGTTGTTTAATTTGTATGTAAATGATATTGAAAGGGCTTAAATGGTGACATACAGTTGTTTACAGATGATGCAAAGTTGGGCGAGTTAGGAGAAGTAGAGCAGATGTTGTAGCTTTGCAAGAGGACCTAAATAGATCATCTGAATGGGTGAATGGAAGGGGATATCAAAGTATGATGCAAAGTATAAGGTTTTAAAATTTAGGAATCAAAGATGGGATGCAGAGTATAGGATTGGTGGGGATCTTTTAGAGGAGGTGGAGGAGATGTAAGATTTATGTGTGATGGCAGATAGGGAGTGAATTTTTGGGGGCATTTTGCTAAAATTCTGAGGGTATCACAGCAGATTATGGGAATGATGCAGAGGAGAACACTGACATGTAAATAGAAGGATGTTTTAATTCCATTGTACTAGACTTTGATTAGGCCATATATGGCACATATGGATTACTGTACACAGATTTGATTGCCAGGTTTTTCAACAGAATAATGAGATGTTGGAGAGAGTTTCAGATATGATTGACTAAGTTGGTTTCTAGTCTCTGGAATACGAGGACAGATTGAGAGAATACAGAGCCTAATGGATAGAAGGAAGAGGGGGAGACACGATCAAGATATATCATTTGGTAAGAGGTAATTACCAGATGAATGTAGATGAGAATTTTTATAGAATATCTGAAGAAGGGGGAGAACGGGAGGCCACACTTACCGCACTTATATCTGGAAGCTGTATAAAGTGGGTGAGCAAGGGGTTGAAGAGTAGATTTTTTGTTTGGAGAGTGGTAGATAATTGAAGTGCACTGCCTGAGAGTGTGAGAGACAGTGAATGAATTTAAGTTGAGGTATGATGAGCATTGCATGTGAGATTAGGGCCTACCACAATGAGTCTCTTGAATCCATGGAGGTCTGTTGTCAACTAATCTCACAAAGTCTTTCTTTTTCTCTCTCTCAGCCATATTATATATGTATGTATTCTGGGAAACTGTGCAACTAAATCTACACAGCAATCCATATACATCCTGATTAAGGCCTTGTATAACTGATCGATAACCTTCTTAATATTAATTATGCATACCTATAGATACCTATTACATTTCTGGCAAGGTATCTTAGATTTGGTAGATCTGTCAACCTGCACAGAACTGTATTAAGAACAAACTGTGAGATCTGTCAATATGCCTACCAGGAGCCATAGTAAACACTTCTCTTAGGGACTTTATAAACTAAAGTCCTTAGAAAAGTGTATACTTAATATTGTATCTCCAATGATGTATTTGTGAGGGATGAAATATTGGAATAATTAAACCTTTGTTTACTTCATTTCTTGTGCAGTTTCATTCTGTTAAAACTGCAATAAAACTTCAATCAGCATAGCCTAAACAAAGAAGTGTGTAATGGAGTGAGAAAGACTTTAAGTGAGGAATCAGTGAATTTGTGAGTGACCTAGAGTCAGTCTTTGAAGATCAGTTTCTTGTCAAAAAAAGTTTCTATGATTACAATAATAACAGCTTATTATAAATAGGTTATATGTTAAAATAACAGGTTATTCTATGAAGGTTATATGATGACAATAATAACAGGTCATTATAAATGAAAATGTACTGTCTAATTTTACCTCCTGCCACAACAAGAAAGATACAGTCATTAGCAAAATGTTTAGTGTATTTATTTACTTATAATAGGCTATATTCCCTCAAGAAGCAATTCAGCTCTTTAATTATTTAGAATAATTTGACATCTGTGCCTAACTTTCAAACAACACTAGTTTATCCAAATTCTCTTCAGGTAATACTATATCAATTGCCATTTATAATATCAACTCTTCTCAGGGAAATGTACGTTATTGTTATTATTATTTATTTATTTAGCGTATGGCTCACACATGAAAAGTTACATTACATTAATCCTTAATATATATGGACATAGTAAGAGACATATGTACAATAATACAGTTATAAAAGAGACACTCAAGAATAGGCTACAACTGAATGTTTAGGTTGATTATCCAGAAGACTGCAATTGGTGCAGCATGGATGAAGTGTGACAGGTTTCCACTGTATGCACGTTGGACACATTCTGCTGTAATATGATTAATTTTCTGGCGGGGTGATCCACAGTCACACCTGGGTGAGGCAATCGTGCCCCATTTGTAAAGGTGGTCTGCACATCTTCCATGGTTGGTGCGGATTCGGTTAAGGGCAGACCAAGTTTTCTGAGGTAGGTCAAAACCTGAAGGTATCTATGTTGGGTCCACTAATTCATGGAAGACCCTGTTGAAGTGTTATACCAGGACTCTTTCCACTTCTCCTTCATGTTGAAACTTGTCTCTGCAAGATTTTGTGCTGTTAAGATTGGAGGGTGCATTGACTTTAGCCTGTTTATTTCTTATTATTATATTTTATTTTAATAAAATATAAAACGTTTATATTCTCTCTCTCTCTCTCAGAGAGAGAGAGAGAGAGAAAGGACTTTGTGAGATTAGTTGAGAACAGACCTCCACAGATTCAAGAGACTCATTGAAGCAGGCCCTGCTCTCACATGCAATGCCTGTTTATTTTATTATTATTATTAATAACATTTGACCTCCATGGAGTCAGAGACTCATCATGGGAGGTACACACTATTGCACACACTGCTCATCCAACTGTGCTTTAAACTGATTCAATGTGTCTACACCCAGAACACACTCAGGCAATGTATTCTACTCACCAACCACTCTCCATGCAAAGAACCTACTCCTCACTCCTCTGTTCACACCCTCCTTATACAGTTTCCAGCAACGGTCTCTTGTTCTACTCCCCCTCTCCCAATCTATGAAAAATATCTTCCATGTCAACCCAATAACAACCCCTGACTAGCTTATACATCTCAATCATATCTCCCACCCCTTCCTCCTATTCATGACTCTAAAACTTACATTCTCTCAATCTATCCTCGTACTCCACATTCCAAAGACCACTGACTACCTTTGTGAATCTGTGCATAATAATCCATATCAGGCCTGATCAAGGACTTATACAATGGAATCATAACTTACCTATTTCTGCATGTCAGGGTCCTCCACATCATTGCCATTATTTGATGTGATAAGGCTGTAGCATCAAATTAAAGGCCAGTCTGTATATCTGGAGTTGTGGCAAAGCTCCTGGAGAGATTGGTGAGAAGTAGGATACAGAAATGGATTGATAACAGCATTATGCTATCATAACTTGTGCAATGTGACCCTGATTTTCAGGTTCTTGTCCACTATCATTCCCAGATCACTTATCTCCTCTACTTCCATTAAAGTTTTCCCACCAAGTGTATACTTTACATCTCATCATTGCTTACCAAATCTCAAAACTTTACACTTTGCAACATTGAACTGACAGTTCCACTTACCTGCACATTCATGCAATCTATTCAAGTCCTCTTGTAAGGCAATAACATCCACTTGACTCTGCGTTGCTCTCCCCAGGTTTGCATCATCTGCAAACAGCTGGATATCACTAGTTAATCCCAACCCAATATCGTTAACATACAAATTGAACAACAATGGCTCCAAAACTAATCCATGTGGCAAACCGCTAGTGACCTTTCTCTTTCAGGATACCGCACCCCATATACAACTTTCTGATACCTATCCAACAGCCAGTCACTGATCAAACTCAAAAGGCTTTTATCCAATTCCATCTGTTTCAATTTATTAAGAGCTTGTTATGTGGCGGTCTATCAAAAGCCTTTTCAGAATTTAAGCACACCACTGTATATACGTCTCCCCTGTCCAAGGCATTTGTCACCTTGTTATAGTACATAAGTTAGTGAAATGATCTCCCCTTAACAAACCCATGCTGATAACCACAGAGAATTCTGCTGTTATCAATCCATTTCTGTATCCTACTTCTCACCAATCTCTCCAGGACCTTCACCACAACTCCAGATATACAGACTGGCCTATAATTTGAAGTTACAGCCTTATCACCATGTTTATGCAATGGAACAATTTTATCCCCCTTCCACTCCTTTGGAACCTGTTCTGTTGTAAGACTTATTAAACAGGCAAGCCAATTCCCTGGAATATGCGTAGTGATATGTCATCAAATCCTATTGCCTTATAGACATCAAGGTTATTTATTTCCTCAAACACCTCCTGCTCACTCACAATTAAGCCCTTCCCTCCTGATTAATTTCCTCATGATTCCACCCCTAATCAGGATGAAAGACCCTTATAAATTGATCGCTGAATACCCTCAACAATATCTTCTGTAGCAGTTGCCATTTTACCACTTTCATCCCTTAACTTCATCTTACCATGATCAGTCTTCCTTCTACTTGCCACATATCTAAAAAACTCTCTAGGGTTTTTCTTTGACAGATTTGCCAATTCCTGCTCATTTTCCCTTACTAACTGTCACTCTCCTGGCTTGTTCTTTATACTCTTCATGTGACTGATTATTACCGTTATTCATCTTGTACTTCTTCCAAAGTACTTCTTTTTCCATATTTCATGCTTAAGCTGCACATTCATCCATTTTACACCTACCTTATTCAGCCTTTTGGCTTTTGGAATACATTCACACATTAATGCTGTTATGTATTTCTTTATCAGTTCCCAAGCAGCATTTATTTCCTTACTGCTCAACTCTTCATTCCATGTCATAGCTCCAAGCTGTCTCCTAAGCATGCCATAATTACCAGCCTTATAATTCCACATATATCTTTTCCTCACAAAAGTCTGCATATGACTAGCCACAACACAGGTGATTACAACATGATCACTTTTGCCAACTGGAGGAAAGTGTGAAGTCCCTCTAATAATTATATTCTCTGATGAAATCATCAGATCTAGAACATTTGATCTTTGCATGCCCTTCTTTACTTGCGGTGTGAGATAGTTATCTCTGAAGAACTCAAAAAATTCATTTTCTTTATTCCCAAATGCTATCTCTTCATTCCAATCTATATCACCATAATTAAAATCACCCATAATAATTACTCTTCCTTTGTTCACTAATCCAAGTTGTTTATACATTTCTTCATCACCATCTTCCACATTCCTGGGCCCATAGCAACATCCAACTAAATATGCCCTACTCTCAACCTCCACGTTACAACACACTGCCTCATAACCATTGCCACTATTCCCTCCTTTCATGTTTATTTTATGTGGAGTTAATTCCCCTGATCATCAGCAGCACTTCCTCTCCCTTCTTGCCCTTTCTATCCTCACAAAAAATACTGTACCTTCCATTTCTATTCCTGTTATGATATCATCTTTGTTCAACCATGTTTCACTTATTTCGATGATTTTCTTCTTTCAGATTCAATCACAAAAATGTAAACAAACAAGTTAAAGAATAGTGTATAATCACAAAATTCAATTGAATAAACTCTTTAACTTACCACACATTATAGAATCTACGCATGAGCCATTTTTCAGAACTTTATCTTCTGGACAAAAGCAACCATCAACTTTCCACTGATGACAATCATCCTCTAGAGGGGATTTAATATTCTGACATGTTTGTGGACAAGCATCATGACACTGGTGAAATTCTAAGCCTTCTGCACAATTCATACCTAAAATGAGAACTGCTATTATGTTCTTTGCTTACGACATTAAAACAGTTGGAAATTAAAATTGTAATAGTAATTATAGTAATGATTTAATATTTTAATTTTATTTTCAAAATAAAATGGAGGATATGATTGAGACATAAAAGCTAGTGGTGGGTTTGTTATCAGGTTGACATGGAAGATATTGGGGGGAAGAAGTCCGACACCACACCTCCTCGCGGCCCCTCCTGGACCCTTGAAGCTCTTGACCAAATTTCTTATTGTACGAATTTAAGGTGACTAACGTGGCAACGGCATCCAATTTTCTAATGAAGAGTCATAAAAAGATATCTGAAGATCAATACAGATGATACAAGAACACATACAAACTGCAACAACTGCCGCAATACTGAACTGACACCCACTCACATCTTTACCTGTCCAGCAATTACAGCAGCCTTGCAAGAAATAGATCCTAATTCTGAACAACAGCTCTATACAAACAAAATCATCGACATAGCCAAAGCAGTACAAGGAGCACATGGAAACATCTAAGATTCTTCAAAGGACAAGACAATAACAACATGGAAGAGATTTTTCGTAGAATTTGAGAAGGGAGTAGAACAAAAGGCTATCTCTGTAAACTGTATAAGGAAGGCGTGAGCAGAGGAGCGAGGAGTAGGTTCTTTGCATGGAGAGTGGAATAAATTGCCTGGTGTGTTTTGAAAGTAGACACACTGAATCAGTTTAAGACATGGCTGGATCAACATTATGTATGCCATACCACCCAAAGTAAGTTGAGGGAAGTTCTTTCACTTGGCTATACTACCAATTATATATTTGGTTTAATCCTTTATCCAAGTGTAAGCAAGCAAAGTTTGCATCTGAAGTATTTTCAGGACTGGTGCAACTCATGGCAAAGGTGGTATACGTTCTCATCACTTGCCTTAGTATCCCATAATGCAAAGCACATCTCCATGTGGACATGTATAATGCTTTAAGTAAAGGGTCACTACCCAGACCGGTTTTGACCTTTGTTGAGGTCTCATCAGTGGGACCCAGACCCAGAGGTGGTGATACTAAGGTGGAAGTAATGTAGAAGTCATATTTCCCTATACGAGTTGCGAAAGTTGCTCTCCATTACTTCAACCATGGTATCACGACCTCTAGGTCTCTGGCTCCAAATGATGAGACCTCAATAAAGGTCAAAACCGGTCTGGGTGTTGACTATTTATTTAATGCATAGCATTATACATGTCTGCAAGCAGATGTGCTTTGCATTATGGGATACTAAGGCAAGTGATGAGAACTTATACCACCTTTGCCATGAGTTGCATCAATCATGAAAATTTGTATCAGGTGCAAACTTTGTTTGCTTGCACTTAAATAAAGGATTAAACCAAATATATTATTATTATTAAACAAGACCTCATGGAGTCAAAGACTCATCTAGGAGGTCCTTTTATCTCACACACATCTCATCATACCGCATCTTAAACACATTCAAACTCCTTGCAGACACCACACTCTCAGGCAAGGCATTCCAATCACTCACAACTCTGCACGGAAAAAACCTGCCTCTCACTCCCCTACTCACACCCTCTTTATACAGTTTCCAGGGATGACAATTGGTTCTCGCCTGATCTCCCACTATTCTCTGTAGAACTTCTCCACCATTGATCCTATAACAACCCCTTACCAACTTGTAGGTCTCCATCATATCTCAACTCTTCCTTCTCTCCACTAGACTCTGCAAATTACATCTTTTCAATATTTCCTCATACTCGACATTCCAGAGGTCAGAAACTACCTTAGTCAGTCACCTTTGGACCCTTTCCAACATCTCTTCATCCTTCTGAAAACCAGGTGACCAAATCTGGGCACAATAGTCCGCACAATAGTCCATGTGTGGCATAATCAAAGCCTTATACAATGGAACAAGAATCTCCCTACTTCTATACGTCAGTGTCCTCCGCATCATTCCAGAAGTCTTTGTGCTGTCTTCACAATTTTGGCGATGTGTCCCCTAAATTTTAGATCCTTATCCACTATCACCCCCAGATCTCTTATTTCCTCTACTTCCAACAATATATTCTTACCAAGCATAAATTCTGCATCCCATCTTTGTTTTCCAAATTTTAAAACCTTACAATTTGCAACATTGCATTCACATCCCCATTTGTTTGCGTAATCACTCAATTTATTCAAGTCTTCTTGCAAGGCCACAACATCTTCACTACTCTTTATGGTTCGTCCCAACTTTGCATTGGAGATATTCAATTGCAAACAATTGAATATCTCCATCCAAATCTTCGCAAATATCATTAATATACAAGTTAAATAGTAATGGCCCTAAAACAGATCCCTGAGGCACTCCACTAGTGACTTTCCTCTTCCTGGATATCGCACCCTCATACACAACTTGTTGATACCTATCAGATAGCCAGTCTCCAATCCAATGCACTAATCTAATATCCAACCCCATCTGATCTAGTTTGACTGTAAACTTATCATGAGGTACTCTATCAAGAGCTTTTGTGAAATCCAAGTATATTACTGTGTATCCTTCTCCTCTGTCCAAGGAAGCAGTCACTTTATTGTAATAAGTAAGTAGATTACTAAAACATGAACTCCCTTCAGCAAATCCATACCGTCCATCAAAGATAATACCATTGTTGTCAACCCAACTCTGGATTCTAGTTCTCACAAGCTTCTCAAACAACTTAACCACAACACCTGACACACAGATAGGCTTATAGTTTGATGCTTGAGTTCGATCACCTCCTTTATGAAGTGGCACAATCTTGCCCTCCTTCCACTCTTTAGGGACTTGACCAAGTGCAAGACTCGTATTAAAAAAATATGTCAAGGCAGGTGTCAACTCTCTGGCACATTCCTTCAGAATACGCGGTGATATATTATCAAGTCCCACAGCCTTATTTACATCTGGTTTACTCAACTCCCCAAACACCTCTTGATCACTTACAGTCAGTCTCTCCTCCCCATCATCAACTGCTCTTAATCACTCCATGAAGTCACATTCACAAGATTGAAAGATCTTTATGAACTGCTCATTAAGTATCTCCACCACACATTCTGCAACAGCTGTCTTTATACCATTTCCTCCAATCAATGTCATCCTTCCATAATCATTATTTCTTTTGCTGGCTACATATCGAAAGAACTCCCTAGGATTCTTTTTAGATTCATTAGCTAACTGCTGTTCATACCTCTCTTTAGCTACTCTCACCAACCAAGTCACCCTCCTTGCCTGGTCTTTGTAGACCTCATGAAATTGGTTACTTCCACTTCTCTTATGCTGCCTCCACAATGCCCTTTTTCTCTGTATTGCATGCTTAATCTCTTTATTCATCCATCTCACACCTACCTTATTTAACCTTCTCCCCCATGGTATACATTTAGACATTGCATCTACTAAATATTTTTTGAAAATCCCTCAAGCTGCATTGATCTCTTTTCCGGCTAACTCCTTATTCCATGCTACATATGCAAGCTGTCTCCTGAGCTCTTCATAATCACCCCCCTTGTAGTTCCACATATACCCTTTTTTCACAGGAGTCCTTGCACTGCTGGCAACCACCCAAGTAATCACCTCATGGTCACTTTCACCAATTGGTGGATGATTTGATACCTCATTGATAATTACATCCTCTGATGAGATGACCAAATCCAAGACCCTTAATCCTCTTGTGCTCTCTGTTACATACTGTCTGAGGTAGTTATCCCTCAAAAACTCAAGAAACTCATTTTCTTTACTTCCAATTGCTATCTCTTCATTCCAGTTTATATTGCCATAATTAAAATCACCCATAATGATCACCCTTTTCTTATTTGCTTGGCTTATTTGACTATACATTTCACTATCACCACCATCCACATTACCAGGTCTATAACAACATCCCACCAAGTATTTGATTCTATTCACCTCTATCTCACACCATACTGCCTCAAAACCACTGGCCCCATTTCCCTCTTGCATCTCTACCTTGTATGGACATAACTCTTTCTCTATCATCAATAGCACTCCCTCTCCCTTTTTACCCCTTCTATCCTCACGAAACACATCATACCTCTCTATTCCTGTCAGGATGTCATCCTCATCTACCATGTCTCACTTATTCCAACAATCTCTGGGTGCACAGACCCAATTAGTGCACCCATTTCATCCGCCTTGTTTCTTATACTTCTAGCATTGGTATACAAACACAACAACTCATTTCTGGATCTACAGCTAGTTCCACTGATACTACTCACTCGATGTGATCTCTCCATGCTGGACTGGGGCCATTTCCCTTTCTGCTTCTTCATTTTAGAACTCTTTGCAATTCCATCTGTTTCCTTTTGATCCCTGATTATCCCATTACTTTCCTGCCTACACATGCTCTCACCAACTCTTGTAGCATCACCCTTTCTCACGCTGTGTATCCCTGTCCACCCTGAGCCTCCCCGTTTCCCTGCTCCTCTTGCACACCCATTCTCTCATTTTCTATACTCATACCACTCACTTCCCCATTCATTTCCATTTCTTCAATCTCTCCTGTCTTACTCTCCTTCTCTTCCACATCACTCCCCTCTCGATCTGATTCATTCTCTCTATTCACTTCTCCACTTTCCAGCAGCAGTCTCTCCAAGCGACTCACACCATAACCACTCAAATGCAGTCCATCGCTCCCATACAGCTCACTTCGTCCCTCACACTCATTCCACACATTAACAAACTGTACTCCCATCTCCTGACACATTTCAACCAGAATATCATTTATAATCCTTGCTCTTCGCTTCATTTCACCAGAATCATACCTAGGCAACACACTGACTACCCTTCCTGTCACACTATTCTCCTTTATCTTTCCAAGCAGTCTCTTGACATTCATTTTGACATGCTCTTTGTTCTCTCTCAAATCATTTGTACCAATTAATACAATTAACTCTTTTGTTCGCTCCCACCTCATATCCAATGCCTCAATCACTCTACTCATTTTACCGCCTGGAAAACATACCTTGTGCATTTTATCCTCTAGTATACCTTTAATAATGGAGTTGCCATAAAACGCCACTCGCTCATCTTTCATTAACTTTTTCATGCCATCATGATTTATTTTAATAGTTTTGATCTGAATTCTCTTAATTTCATTCCGCATCCATTTCATTTCTTGCCTCATCCAATCCAATTCACCTTCTGAATCTCGTGACACATTCTCTCTATCATTAAATCTTTCTAACTTTTTAACTCTCGACCCCCTCTTCTCACTTTTCCTCTCATTCATCTTTCTTTGTTTCCATACTTTCGATCCAACATACGTCCAACTTTCACTATCATTCTTCTCACTTTCACTCTCATTTATCTTTCTTTGTTTCCGTACCTTCGGACTAACATGCGTCCAACTTTCGCTATCATTCTTCTCACTTTTACTGTCATTCATCCTTTTTTGTTTCAGTACTTTCGATCCAACAAGCGTCCAACTTTCGCCATCAGTCATTATTTTTTCGCTATCATTCATTCTTTCGATTTTTTTTTACTTGTGATTTCTGCATCATGCCATTTCTACTTTCATTCGTTCTCTCAATTTCGTTTCTTTCTGCCTCACTTTCGTCCCTTTTAACATCCGTTACGGTTGTCAAATCGCTCTTTTTCTTTTTTCCGGATTTTTTAACATTTTTTCGCCACTCTTTCCCACCATCCTTCTCTTTCAAACGTGCACTCGCGATGCAATCATTACTAGCACTTTCTGTCATCAACTTCATATTCGCATTCATCAATTCCTCGTTCAGGTCACATTTCGCACACACCCTTCTTCCATCCGCGCTAAACATCCACAAATCATTTATGTAATCGAAGGAATACATATAACAGACTTCACACTTAACGAAACGACTGAAATCCAAATTAAAATCATGGAATGACAATGCTGCCACCATTTTTTTTTTTCTCTGCAGGTTACTAGGTCTAATATTAACGATTTCGTATTTAGTTTAAGCAAGAAAAAAAATCCCACACTAATAATATCGGTAGCGTACAACGTTTACAGCCGCTCTTACTTAAACAATTACGCATATATACGTAATTATTCCTAGTAAAACTATCTGAATCAGGACTCTTCAAAACACGTCCGTAGTGCTTGACCCACTAGTGCCCTCCAATAATTGACCAAGGTGAGTCTCTGACTCAATGGAGGTCAGATGTTAATAATAATAGTAAAATGATGGTGCAACTGACAGAATTTCATGCCAAATGGGATGTGCCCAGTTAATTTTCCCCCACTCCCTCTCATTGTTTTCATCACAGAACCAGGGTGAACAATGAAAAGTCACTTAATGTAAAACTTTAACTCAACATCTGCAGATTTCAAGACTGGCATCAATAACATCAAAGCATCAAGGAAAAAGAAATGGATAAGAACCAGATCAACATAATAGGTGTTAAAAAAAAAAAAAAAAGAGAGATTTTCAGTTGATAGTATTTTCTTCTTGAGTATTCTACAATTCAGCAGTTCTTCTTTTAGTAGCAGAAACTTTCCTTCCACTCTCTTCTGTTTTCAGCCTTCTCTTTCAATGTTGTGTACCTGTCTCCATTCAGCATGTCATCTAGCACTGTTTTCCTTACTCTTCCTCTGGGTCTTTTTCCATCTATTTTTCCTTCGATGGCTTCTCTGATGATACCATTCCATCTCAGAATATGTCCAATCCAGTTTCCCTTGCTTCTTTTTATCCTCCTTAACAGACTTCTACTCTTTTTAAGACCTCTTCGTTAGTTATTTTATCTGTCCATTTGATTTTTTCCATCCTTATCCTAATCCACATTTCAAAGCTTTCCAAAATCTTAATTTCTTCTTTCTTCAATGTCCAAGTTTCAGCTGCATAGAGGGCAACACTCCACACATAGCATTTTATTAGTCTTTTCTTTAGGTTTCTATCCATTTTACTTCTGAATAAATTCCATTTTCTATTAAAGGCATCTCTTCCCATCGCTATTCTTGCTTTTATGTTCACTTTTACATCTTCCATCACTGCTAATAACACTTCCTAGATATTTAAATGTCTTTACTTGATTCAGTTTTTTCCCATTTATTCTGATATCCACATTTGCCTCTTTCCTTGCTATTTTCATTACCTTTGTTTTTATGATGTTAATTTTCATTCCATAATTGATACATGATTCCAGTAATCTGTTCAACAGATGTTGTAGTCCTGTTTCAGTATTTGATAGTAATGCCTTGTCATCTGCGTATCTTATTGCAAATATCTGTCTACCTCCAATCTTTATTCCTCCTTCCGAATTCTCCAGTGCTTCTTTTAACATTGCTTCGGAATACATGTTAAACAAAATTGGTGACAGAGAACAGCCTTGTCTTACTCCTCGTACAATGATACCTGGTTCTGTTGTACTATATATGTCTCTCACCATATATATAGCTGATATATAGTTGACAGTATATAGCTAATATAATAATATAAGTATAGCAATTGAACATTATATGAGAATCATATTGGATGAGAGGCAATATAAAGTAGAGTAAGTGAGCAAGTATCACTTGAATTTAGAAACTGGACAATGAGACTTTTTTAAGCCTAGGGTGCCACAGTTTGTTCTAAGGAAGAGGTGGAGGAATTTTCCAAGGCATTAGAGAAGGCAGCGCTGACACAATGAAAAAGGAAATGCTGGTCGTTGTTGGAGATCTTAAACAGCAGAGTAAGAAATGATCACCAGACATATAGAAATGATTTGGAAAAATTTGGAAAAAACAGAAAAGCTAATAACAATGTTAAATACTCTGCTAGATTTCAGCTCAGGACATGGACTAGTTATTACTATCATCATGTATCATAAAAATGCCTCACATGGAGAGAAGATGCGAAGAATAAGAAATGCTTCTGCAGTGCATTGAATTGGTGCAATGTTCCATTGGAAAAACAATGGAACATTGCACCTTCGATTAGAAAAGACTAATTTTGATTCTTATTATGACAAGAAGAATCTTTATATATATATGGGCTTTTCAACTGAAGGCAAGTTAGCCAATCCTAAACAAGGTGGCAGGGTCGTTTTTCCCATTAATTTGGATTTTTTCATCCCATGTGCAGGCAAATCAACTACAAAAACTCACGCAGCTTACAGACAGAAAATACTTTTGTTGGTGGTAGTGAACAGCGAATGCCATTGATGGTAATGGTGTCATAATATGCAGTTAGAGAATAAAGTAGCTGGTGTGTGTGTGGGGGGGAAACTTGCACGATGAATGTAGCAGAGTAGGGTAGAGTACCCTCCCACGATGATGCACTGAACTCCTTGGAGGTGTTACATTATAATAATAACTAGAAGAAGAACAAGTCAAGTCTCAATATGAATATCATATCAAAAAGAAAAATATGAATATCATATCAAAAAGAAAAGTGTGTAAGAAAGTTTTAAAACAAAGTAAAATGGCTGACAGAAGCAGGGTTGCACTGTGCGGTTGTGCAGATTGTGCCCAGCACAAGGGCGTTTGAAGATGAAGGGCACCATTTCACCACGGGAAATAATAAAAAAAATATATATAAATTACTGTAAAAGAGAGCCAAAAGGATTCACTTCGTCGATGCAAAATTATTCAAATTAAGTGGATGTTGAATCCAACATTGTTTGAAAGCTGAATAGAGAAACTACAAGAGTTTCATGCGGAATATAGAAACTATAAAAGTTTCGGCGGATCCAAGGGTAAGCAAAATTTTCTTATTCTTGAATTATATTGTACTATAAAAATTACGCAATTACAAATTATAGTTAATGCAATAAAAATTAAATTTAAAATGATTCAAATTATTATGAATTCTTAATAATCTAACAATATTTTTAATTTAATACATCACCAGTTTTATTATAATTTGTTTGAAGTGAAACGTTATCAATATTACCACAATTTTATTTCACAGAGTAAGCATCGACTCAGTGAAAATTGTATAACTTTATGTTGGAGGCTTAATGGATTTTTTACAACACTCAAAAAGAATTAAAATAGAATTTAATACTTCTATATTTCGTCCTAGTCACTAGGACATCTACGGGGATTACAAAAACAATTAATGTAACATATACACAAATAACAAACAATACTAAGCCCAACCACGTGGGTGACACTAAAGTCCTATCTAGGTAGAGCGCCCTCTAAGGGCAGTAGTAGGTGGCCTGGAATGTAAGGTGGGAACTCTGGTGATGAGGGTTTCCCAAATCTTCGGAAGCTTAATGCAACTGTATTTATTGAAATTTGGTTGGTTTTTGAGAGCTGCTGCTGCTTCTAAGAAAAGTCTCTCTTTCTTGAATTTGCTGTGGTGGAGCATGGTGGTATTCTTCCATGATACCCTGTGGGTGGTGTCCAAAACATGGTCAGCCAAGCCTGTATGGCCATAGTTGTGTTTGAAGATGTAAGACTTGTGTTCCTCTAGACGGATGGATGCTGATCTGCCTGTCTGTCCAAAGTACGCCAGCTTACAGGAACAGGGTACTTTGTAAACTCCAGGCAGAGAGAGAGGAGGGAGCTGATCTTTCGTAGAACGGATAAGGGTAGCAAGTTTGCGGTGGGTAGCAAGTTTGCGGCTTATATGCTGTGTGTAGGTTGTACTGTTTTAGTATCTTGGCTATTTTTTCGGAAATATAGGAAGTATTAAATTCTTCGAAAAAATAGCCAAGATATCTCTGTAATCATTAATAGCACTCCACTTCCTCTTTTCGCATTGAGAATATACAGTTGTTTGCAGGTGATGCAAAGTTGGGACAACTATGAGGAGTAGAAAAGATGTTGTAGTCTTACAAAAAGCCTTGAACAGACTGAGTGAATGGGCATGTGGGTGCCATTCACTTAGGCCATTCACTCAGTGGGGATACTGGTTCATTTTTGCAAAATGTAAGGTTTTAAAATTTGGAAAACAAAGATGGGATGTAGAATTTACTTTGGTGGGGACATAATTGTTGGAGGTGGAGGAAATAAGAAATCTTGGGGTGATGGTGGATAAGAATCTAAAATTTAGAAGAAATATTGCTAAAATTGTGAGGCCAACAGAATTTTGGCAATGATGCAAAAGTTACTGGCTTGTATGGAGATTCTGATTTTCCACTGTATAATGCTCTAATTAGACCCCATATGGACTACTGTGCACAGTGAAGAGATGTTGGAGAGGATCTAGAGGCAATTCACTATATCTGAAATATTGAGTATGAAGAAGGTTGAGATGATGCAATTTACAGTCTAGTGCAGTATTTCCCAAATGGTGGGTCATGACCTGGCACTGGGTTATGAAAGCTAAATGCTGGGTCGCCTAAAAAACTCTCAAAAACTTAGGTGTTTCATTTTTGGGTTTTCTTTTTTTTACGAAACTCTAAAATACAAGTAAATAGCATTTAATCGGGACTAATGAATAAATAATTTAATTAATAGAGATGAAAAACGCACTCCGTCCACATCTGCATCACCATTTCACAGTCTCTTTGTTCGCGGTAAAGTAGCTCAACTAATGGCAAGGCTGTGTGGCAGCAACGTGCCACCAGCTGAATCATTTGGCAGTCTGCCATTTGTTTTACTCGCCTGCCACGTACTCACTCTGCTTGTTCAGTTTGAGTTAAGCATAGAGAGAGAGCGTATCTTTTTGTATTTACTGATTACGTGTACCTTGCCTGGTGAGTTCTTGTCTGTTTGCTTCTTGGGAAATAGGATTAAAAACCAAGTTCATATAAAATTACTTGGTATCTTGAATACATAATATATACCCAAGTTAAAACTTTCTACATCTATCTCTCATCCTGAGATTTTATTTATAAGGTTAAAACACCTTGTGGCAACTTGTTTTGGTAAAATATATAATGAGCTCTGCATTACTTCACTCTTAGCATTTCAGGTCTGGCTCCCACTGATGAGACCGCAACAAAAGTCGAAACCGGTATGGGTACTGACCATTTAGCATCATACATCTCTGCAAGGGGATGTGCTTTACATTAGAGGAAAAATACTAAGAATAGTAATCAGAGCTTTATCCACCTTTACCACAAGTCAACTGGCACTACCTTAGGAATCAGTTGCCTTAGACTTGCAGGCGCAAACTTTACTTTCTTGTCTGTTTGCTTCTTAAGAAATAGGATTAAAAACCAAGTTCATATAAAATTACTTGGTATCTTGAATACATATATATAAATACACACACATATATATATATAAATGCAAAAGAGAAGTTAATGAGGGAAAGGCATATGCTGGCTTTTGTTTTATTATTTATTTATTTATCAAAGGCATTTGATAGAGTGGCACATGATAAGTTGATATTTAAGTTGTGACACATGAAGTTAGATATCAGATTAGTAAAATAGATTGGAAATTGGCTGTCTGATAGTATCAAAGTTGTATCAGGAGGAGGAAGATCACATGTAGTTCCACCAAGACCTTTGTTTTTAACTTTTATGTCACATTGTCACTGGGTTGCTGAAAGATAATCAGCTATTTGCAGCTAACATGAAGCTTGGGAGGGTTATTAGTAATACTGCTGATGTTTTGGGTTTTCATAAGGATTTGAATAAGCTGGAAATGTGGGGGCAAATGCATGAGTTTTATGAGTTTAATACTACAACTAAATGTAAGGTTTTTAAATTTGGAATCTGCAGATTGGAGGAGGCTGTGTATGTTCTTGGTAGATGAACCAAGTCATCTTGGGGTAATTTTTGATTAAAAAATTGAAGTTTAGGGCCATACTGTGAAGGTGATAAAGGCAAACCTGAAGATTTCTGCAATACTAAGAGGACTTTGACCAGTAGGGATGAAAGAATAGTGATTACATTAAATAAAGCACAGATCCGGCCACATCTAGATGTTGCCTGATCAACTTGCGGAAATTTCATGGGAAAAATTGGAAGAACAGGATATCATTAATACTTGGGAAATTGTGAAGGAATATTTGTTAGCAGCAATAGTAAGCTGTATTCCACGAGTAAAGAAGAGGATACAATTTGGAGTAAAGTGGATGACAAACAATATTAAACAGGAACTGCATGCAAAAAAGAGGCTATGGAAGAGATATAAGGAGACAGGTGAAGAGAAGATGCATGAAGAATATAAGACACAGGCCAGGAGAGTGACTTGTATGATAAGGGAGGTGCAAGGTGAATATGAAAAGAGATTGTCCCTAAGATCTAAAGAAAATCCTAGGAAATTTTTTTAGCTATGTGGCCTTGTGGAATTTTACCTAATGGAATTGTTCAATGAACAATTTATTGGAGTATTTCTTCCTAAAGGAGTAAATTTTAATACTAGAGGATTAGGGCAGGTTCGAGGTTTAGAAATGCAGGAGGAGAGTGTGTTCCAAATACCGAGTACTGAGGATTTAAGCTTGGGGGGGGGGAGATGGCAGGTTGAGTAGACGATTTGAGAATACACACTACGCATCGCATACGACCTATGACTGCGCATATGCAATGATCGCTAATTCATAAGTAGTATAGAAATAGAAAACATGACACAAAAGAAATAAAAAAAAATTAATTTTAATTAGGAAAAAATTTTTGGAAATTTTTCTAGTGTTTTTTTCCCTTTATCTTTGGGGGAGCCAGTGCCCCTTGGCTCCCCCTCTGGCTGCACCATTGCCTGTGTGTTGCCAGTAGTGTGAAAACCACTGTGAGAAAAGAGTATCTGTGGATCTACATTTATTTATTTATTCATATGGAGTTTCCTCCCTTTTCTCCCCCGGGGTTTAAGTATTTATGGCTGTAGATCCATGTGTTCATGAGGCTGGTTTGCCTGCTTGCTAGGGTTTTTCATCTAGGATGAAAAATCCTAGATAAACTTGGGGAAAAAACCCTGCTGTCCATGCCAAGACCAGCTAACTTAGCTATGGCTGAGGAAGATCCTCAAGCTCCTCACGTCGGCGATGGGAATTGAACCCAGGCGACTCCTTCCCCAGGCTTATGGATGCGAAGTGCATAGCCACTAGGCTAATCACGCAGACTGTAGATCTACAAAGCTGGTGATTATGAAGAGCTCAGAAAACAGCTTGCAGATGTAGCATGGAATGAGGAGTTAGTTGGAAAAGAGATCAATGCAACTTGGGAGATATTCAAGAACTATCTAGTAAAAGCAATGTCTAAATGTATTCCAAGGGTCAGAAGATTAAATCAGGTAGGTGAAATGGATGAATAAAGAGATTAAGCATGCGATGCAGATTAAAAGGATATTATGCAGCCGGCATAAGAGAAGTACTGATAACTAATTCCATGAGGATTACAAAGACCAGGCAAAGATGGTGACTTGGTTGGTAAAGATAGTAGAAGTGAATTTTAAGCAGCAGTAAGATAATGAAGCCAATAAGAATTCTAGGGAGTTCTTTCGATATGCAGCCAGCAAAAAAAAAGAATAATTAAGGATGGCACTGATTGGAGAAAATGGTATAAAGATGGCTGTTGTGGAAGATATAGTGGAGATATCTAATAAGCAGTTCATAAAGGTCTTTCATTCTTGTGAATGTAACATCAGTTTTGATGATGGGGAGGAGAGTGTGACTATAAGTGAGTAAGATGTGTATGGGGAAATTGAGCAAACTTAATGTTAATAAGGCTGTCAGATTTGATAATATATAATCAGGCATTCTGAAGGAATGTGCCAGGGAGTTGACATCTGCTTTGACAATTTTTTTAATATGAGTCTTGCACTGGGTGGAGTGTCAAAGAAGTGGAAGGAGGGCAAGATTGTGCCACTTCATAAGGGAGGTGATAGAACACGAGAAGCATTATTGGCCTCTCTGTGTATCAGGTGTTGTGGTTAAGCTATTGGAGAAGCTGCTTAGAACTAGAATCCAGAAGTGGATTGACAACAATGGAATTATCTTTGATGGACAGCATGAATTTGCTAAAGGGAGGTCAGGTTTTCGTAATCTACTTAGTTATTACAATAACGTAACGGCTTGCTTCGACAGAGAAGAGGGATACAGAGTAATATACTTAGATTTCACAATGACTTTTGATAGACTACTGCATAACAAGTTGATGTCATGCAGTAGAGCAGATGGGGGTTGTATATTAGAATGGATGGGGTTGGATAGTAGATCATGGTTCAGATATTCGCTATCTTGGCGTTGTATGGCATTGTATGGCAACTCCATTATTAAAGGTGTGCTAGAGGATAAAATGCACAAGGTACGTTTTCCAGGCGGTAAAATGAGTAGAGTGATTGAGGCATTGAATATGAGGCGGGAACGAGCAAAAGAGTTAATTGTATTAATTGGTACGAATGATTTGAGAGAGAACAAAGAGCATGTCAAAATGAATGTCAGGAGACTGCTTGGAAAGATAAAGAAGAATAGTGTGACAGGAAGGGTGGTCAGTGTGTTGGCTAGGTATGATTGTGGTGAAATGAGGCGGAGAGCAAGGATTATGAATGATATTCTGGCTGAAATGTGTGAGGAGATGGGAGTACAGTTTGTTAATGTGTGGAATGAGTTTGAGGGACGAAGTGAGCTGTATGGGAGCGATGGACTGCATTTGGATGGTTGGATAGTAGATCATGGTTCAGATATTCGCTATCTTGGCGTTGTATGGCATTGTATGGCAACTCCATTATTAAAGGTGTGCTAGAGGATAAAATGCACAAGGTATGTTTTCCAGGCGGTAAAATGAGTAGAGTGATTGAGGCATTGAATATGAGGCGGGAACGAGCAAAAGAGTTAATTGTATTAATTGGTACGAATGATTTGAGAGAGAACAAAGAGCATGTCAAAATGAATGTCAGGAGACTGCTTGGAAAGATAAAGAAGAATAGTGTGACAGGAAGGGTGGTCAGTGTGTTGGCTAGGTATGATTGTGGTGAAATGAGGCGGAGAGCAAGGATTATGAAGGGGTAAAAAGGGAGGGGGAGTGCTATTGATGATAGAGAAAGAGTTATGTCCATACAAGGTAGAGATGCAAGAGGGAAATGGGGCCAGTGGTTTTGAGGCAGTATGGTGTGAGATAGAGGTGAATAGAATCAAATACTTGGTGGGATGTTGTTATAGACCTGGTAATGTGGATGGTGGTGATAGTGAAATGTATAGTCAAATAAGCCAAGCAAATAAGAAAAGGGTGATCATTATGGGTGATTTTAATTATGGCAATATAGACTGGAATGAAGAGATAGCAACTGGAAGTAAAGAAAATGAGTTTCTTGAGTTTTTGAGGGATAACTACCTCAGACAGTATGTAACAGAGGGCACAAGAGGATTAAGGGTCTTGGATTTGGTCATCTCATCGGAGGATGTAATTATCAATGAGGTATCAAATCATCCACCAATTGGTGAAAGTGACCATGAGGTGATTACTTGGGTGGTTGCCAGCAGTGCAAGGACCCCTGTGAAAAAAGGGTATATGTGGAACTACAAGGGGGGGGGTGATTATGAAGAGCTCAGGAGACAGCTTGCAGGTGTAGCATGGAATGAGGAGTTAGCTGGAAAAGAGATCAATGCAGCTTGGGGGATTTTCAAAAAATATTTAGTGGATGCAATGTCTAAATGTATACCACGGGTGAGAAGGTTAAATAAGTTAGGTGTGAGATGGATGAATAAAGAGATTAAGCATGCAATACAGAGAAAAAGGGCATTGTGGAGGCAGCATAAGAGAAGTGGAAGTAACCAATTTCATGAGTTCTACAAAGACAAGGCAAGGAGAGTGACTTGGTTGGTGAGAGTAGCTAAAGAGAGGTATGAACAGCAGTTAGCAAATGAAGCTAAAAAGAATCCTAGGGAGTTCTTTCGATATGTAGCCAGCAAAAGAAAGAATGATTATGGAAGGATGACATTGATTGGAAGAAATGGTATAAAGACAGCTGTTGCAGAATGTGTGGTGGAGATACTTAATGAGCAGTTCATAAAGATCTTTCAATCTTGTGAATGTGACTTCATGGAGAGATTGAGAGCAGTTGATGATGGGGAAGAGAGACTGACTGTAAGTGAGCAAGAGGTGTTTGGGGAGTTGAGTAAACTAGATGTAAATAAGGCTGTGGGACTTGATAATATATCATCGCGTATTCTGAAGGAATGTGCCAGAGAGTTGACACCTGCCTTGACATATTTTTTTAATACGAGTCTTGCACTTGGTCAAGTCCCTAAAGAGTGGAAGGAGGGCAAGATTGTGCCACTTCATAAAGGAGGTGATCGAACTCAAGCATCAAACTATAGGCCTATCTGTGTGTCGGGTGTTGTGGTTAAGTTGTTGGAGAAGCTTGTGAGAACTAGGATCCAGAGTTGGGTTGACAACAATGGTATAATCTTTGATGGACAGCATGGATTTGCTAAAGGGAGGTCGTGTTTTAGTAATCTACTTACTTATTACAATAAAGTGACTGCTTCCTTGGACAGAGGAGAAGGATACACAGTAATATACTTGGATTTCGCAAAAGCTTTTGATAGAGTACCTCATGATAAGTTGACAGTCAAACTAGAGCAGATGGGGTTGGATATTAGATTAGTGCATTGGATTGGAGACTGGCTATCTGATAGGTATCAACAAGTTGTGTATGGGGGTGCAATATCCAGGAAAAGGAAAGTCACTAGTGGAGTGCCTCAGGGATCTGTTTTAGGGCCATTACTATTTAACTTGTATATTAATGATATTGGCGAAGATTTGGATGGAGATATTCAGTTGTTTGCAGATGATGCAAAGTTGGGACGAACCATAAAGAGTAGTGAAGATGTTGTGGCCTTGCAAGAAGACTTGAATAAATTGAGTGATTGGGCAAGCAAATGGGGATGTGAGTTCAATGTTGCAAAATGTAAGGTTTTAAAATTTGGAAAACAAAGATGGGATGCAGAATTTATGCTTGGTGAGAATATATTGTTGGAAGTAGACGAAATAAGAGATCTGGGAGTGATAGTGGATAAGGATCTAAAATTTATGGGACACATCGCCAAAATTGTGAAGACAACACAAAGACTTCTGGGAATGATGAGGAGGACACTGACGTGTAGAAGTAGGGAGATTCTTGTTCCATTGTATAAGGCTTTGATTAGGCCACACATTCACTATTGTGCCCAGATTTGGTCACCTGGTTTTCAGAAGGATGAAGAGATGTTGGAAAGGGTCCAAAGGCGACTGACTAAGGTAGTTTCTGACCTCTGGAATGTCGAGTATGAGGAAAGATTGAAAAGATGTAATTTGCAGAGTCTAGTGGAGAGAAGGAAGAGGGGAGATATGATAGAGACCTACAAGTTGGTAAGGGGTTGTTATAGGATCAATGGTGGAGAAGTTCTACAGCGAATAGTGGGAGGTCAGGGGAGAACCAGAGGTCATCCCTGGAAACTATATAAAGAGGGTGTGAGTAGGAGAGTGAGAGGCAGGTTTTTTTCGTGCAGAGTTGTGAATGATTGGAATGCCTTGCCTGAGAGTGTGGTGTCTGGAAGGAGTTTGAATGTGTTTAAGACCCGGTATGATGAGATGTGTGTGAGATAAAAGGACCTCCTAGATGAGTCTTTGACTCCATGAGGTCTTGTTTAATAATAATAATAATCTGATAGGTATCAGCAACTTGTGTATGGGAGAGCAATATCCATAAGGAGGAAAGTCACTAGTGTTGTGCCTCAGGGGACTGTTTTAGGGCCATTCCTGTTTAACCTATATGCTATGGATATTGGCAAAGATGTGGATGGATGTATTCAGTTGTTTGCTGATGATGCAATGTTGGGAAGAACTATGTAGGGAAGATGTTGTGGCCTCACAAGAAGACTTGAATAAATTGAGTGAATGGGCATGGAAATGGGGATGCAAGTTCAATTTTGCAAAATGTAAGATTTTAAAATTTGGGAAACAAAGATAGGATATAGAATTTATGGTTAGCAGGGAAATATTATTGGAGGTGGAGGAAATAAGAGATCTTGGGGTGATAGTGGATAAGGATGTGGAATTTAGGGGACACATCACCAAAATTGTGAAGACAACACAGAGACTTCTGGGAATGATGCAGTGGACAATGACGTCAGGAGATTCCTGTTTCATTTCAAAAGGTTTTGATTAGGCCACATATTGTGCCCAAATTTGGTCACCTGGTTTTCAAAAGAATGAAGAGATGTTAGAAAGGGTACAGAAACAACTTACTAAGGTAGTTTCTGATCTCTGTTATGTAGAATACAAGGAAAGGTTGAGAAGATGCAATTTACAGAGTCTAGTGGATAGCAGGAAGAGTGGGGTGATATGATAGAGAACTAGAAGTTAGTAAAAGGTTGTCATAGGATCAATGTTGGAGTGGTTTTACAGAAAACAGTGGAAGATCAGGGGAGAACGAGAGGTCATCCCTGGAAGCTGCATAAGGAGGGAGTGAGAAGCAGGTTTTTTGCATGCAGTGTTATGAATGATTGGAATGCCTTGCCTGAGAGTGTGGTGTCTGCAGAGAATTTGAGTGTATTTAAGGTGCGATATTATGAGCTGTATATATGACAAAAGGACATCCTAGATGACTCTTTCACTCCATGTGGTCTTGAGATAATAATAATTAAATAGAGAAATAGACAACAAATTAGCAAAGATGGTTTGGCAGGAACCATCCATATAAATTTAAACAGTCAGCTGTGTAAATTTATATGGAATGAAAAAGAAATTAGTTAAAGCACTAAACTAAACAGAATGGGAGAGGAAAGATTAGCAAAACAAATGTTAAATGTATAACTAACTCTTATTTTGAAGTATTGGTCAAGTGTTAATAAACTATTTAATCGCCAGCTATTGCTGTCGGCATCTTCAGGGTACAAATAAGGTAGGCAAAGTAAATTACAAGCTAGATGTTAACTGACAAATTCTAATTCAATAACAAAATAGTACTGAGCGTGAAACAATACACGTATCGCGGATACATCATTTACTTATTGAGACATTTTGTAGTTGGCGCTGAAGTTCATTTCATGTGTGTTTAGTGATCTGATTAAGGCCTTCCATATATCAGGTAGGATTAAACCTTGATTCCTGTTGAGGTTTTTTGTTGAACGGGCTACTGTAGCTGCTTCTTTGAAGATTCTGGAACGGTAGTTATCTTCTACATAATGCATATAACTTTTATTCCATTCAATAATTTGTTATCATTTCCAAAAAACTGGCTCTCCTCCTGAAACCACACAATATTAGAGTGACCTTCAAGCCAGTTGAAACTATTCAGAAATATCTAAGATCACCGAAAGACTTCCATTCTTTCTACAAGTATGCTGGAGTTTAAAACATCCCTTGTTCCTGTGGTCTTAGTTACATTGGTCAGATGTCTAGAAGCTTCAAAATGAGACAAAGGGAACACATCAGTTATGTAAGAAATAACAGACAAGATATATCTAAGCCTTTCTTCCCACTTCTCTACAACCAACCACATTATTGAATGGAATAAAAGTTATATGCCTTATATAGAAAAAACTACTGTTCCAGAATCTTCAAAGCACCAGCTACAGTCGCCCATTCCATAAAAAAACCTCAACAGGAATCAAGGGTTCATCCTACCTGATATATGGAAGACCTTAATCAGATCACTAAACACACATGAAATGAACTTCAGCACCAACTACAAAATGTTTCTCAACCAGTAAATCATGTATCTGTGATGCATGTATTGTTTCACACTCAGTATTATTTTGTTATTGAATTAGAATTTGTCAGTTAACATCTAGCTTGTAATTTACTTTGCCTACCTTATTTGTACCATGAAGATGCCAACAGCAATAGCCGGCAAAACTAGTTGGTGATTAAATAGTTTATTAACACTTGACCAATACTTCTAAATAAAGTTAGTTATTCATTAATCTCTGTGGTCAAAAATTATAACAATTTCAAATGTTAAATGTTTTTTTTTTAAAGTAAATGTACAACAAAATGTCAGAGTTTGACAGCAGTTCAATGGCTAATTTCTTCCAGACTGTCAACACATTTAAATCGAAACTAAAGAAAAATAACTTTTTTTTGTTATTCTACATATATGCAGATACATATCTTATTAGTTAATATAAAGAAAAAATATTAACCTTTTTTATGATAAAACAGTGTTATCGAGAGCTGCTGCTTATATTTTGCTTCATTTCATTGTGCAGCATAGTTTACAGGGTTTGAAAGTTTTTTCACTTGGTCATATTATAAATTAAAGATGCCAAAAAATTAAATTCTTGGTTTAATCCTTCATCCTAGTGTAAGAAATAAAAATTTACACATGAAGTAACATCACGACTGGGCTACTTGCGTATGGAAGTTAATGACTTCACATTAACTGTCTTAGTATCCCATAATGCAAAGCACATATCCTTATGGATAAGTATAATGGCATGTATTATGGGAAGGGCCACTACCCAGACCAGTTTTAACCTTAATACATATCAGTGAGAGCCAGACCCAAAAGTGATACCAAGGTTGCAGTAATGCCGAAGTCATATTTCCATATAGAAGTAGTGAAAAGGTGTCACACCTTATTACTAAAATACTCTGGATTAGAGAAAGATGTTTGAAAATGTTTTCACTTGGTCATAATATAAATCAAAGATGCTATCATTATCAAATTCATGATATATACCCTCAAGGGGTGTACAGGATATGATAGTACTACATGAAAAATTTACATCATTACTAACTTCCTATCTACAATTTTCCTCCATATCAGTCTGTTACTTGTCAAGACTCCAATATTATCAGATCGTATATTTCTATCTTCTAAGGCACTTTTTAGCATATCAATCCACCTATATCTTGGTGTTCCTCTGGGTCGTTTCCCTATCAACCTGGAAGAGAACACTTGTTTTGCTAATCTTTCCTCTCCCATTCTTTTTAAGTGACTATACCACCTGAGATTAGCTCTGCTAATGCATTCCTGGATGCCAAGTAATTATATTCTTGGTTTAATCCTTTATCCAAGGCAATTAATGTGAAGTCATTAGCCTCTATATAGAGGCTAATGACTGGTTGTCTGGGCTACTTGTTAATTTACAACATGACCAAGTGAAACAACTTTCAAACATCCTTCTGTAATCCAGACTATTTTAGTCTGGATTACAGAAGTATATGGAAATTTGACTTCTGCATTACTTCAGCCTGGTATCACTTCTGTGACTTCTGGCTGCCGCTGATGAGACCTGAATAAAGATTGAAACGGGTCTGTGTAGTGGCCCTTCCCATAATGCATAGTATTGTTATGTCTCTGAATTTTCCTTTGTTGTTATTATCTTTAACTTTATATTTATCCTTTATCTTCTATCTTATATTATTATCAGTTATTTTGTTTGCTGACAAATTTATAGTTATTTTATGACTGCGGCAGCCGGCAACAGAATTCTGATATACTATCTTAGAGGTTTGCTGTCGTGGTCCTGTTTCTTTAGTTACTAATGGATTTCCCTCTAATGCACGGTTCGTGATTTTACAAGCGGTAATTCAATCCACAGAAACATGACAGACTCATATGGTTTAAACATAAGAAATACATTTATTTTGGCAAAACATAGAGATACACTTTAGTCAAACTTTCAATTCTAAATGAGTCTGAGCTCCCCCCACCCTTTCTTAAATTTAACACATCCAAAAGGTTCTACTCTATAATCTCTTATACTATCAAAAATCGTACTCTTCCTTATATATTATTATTATTATTACGGGTATCTCCATGGAGTCAGTAGACTCATCGCGGGAGACCCAAACTAGCAAAACAATATCTGTCATATCTCTTCTTGAATTCATTTACAGATGAAGAGCTCACAACTAAGTCAGGCAATGAATTCCACTCATTCACCACCCTCCAGGCAAAAAACCTTGTTCTGACACCTTTGTTAACCACACTCTTCTTTAATTTCCAGAGATGACCTCTTGTTCTTCCATCACTATCACACAGCTGAAACATTTCCCCTGCATCAATCCTATAAAAACCTTTTAGTAATTTGAATGTTTCTATCATATCCCCTCTTCTTCGCCTATCAACCAATCTCTGCAATCCACAAGCTCTCAATCTATCAATGTAGGGAGCATTTTTTATATCACTCACCAACTTGGTCACTTTTCTCTGAACCCTCTCCACAGCCTCCTCATCTCCAAGGAATCCAGGTGACCAGACCTGAGCACAGTAATCCAAATGTGGAAGTATCAATGCTTTATAAAGGGGAATAATAACCTCTTTATCTCTGGATGTCAGTGTGTTCCTCAACAACCAAGTAATCCTATGTGCAATCTTGGACACCTTAGCAATGTGTCCTCTGAACTTCATCTCCCTATCTACCAATACCCCTAAGTCCCTAGCCTCATCAATCTCTTGGATTACCTTTCCATCGATGTAGTACACAGCTGGTAATCTTTTAATCCCAAAATGCATGACTTTACACTTTTCCACATTGAACTGACATCCATTTTCTTTTGCCCATTTTACCAGCTTATTTAAATCCTCCTGCAAACTTTCAACATCAGCTTGATTTTTTATTGCACTACACAACTTTGCATCATCAGCAAACAACTGAATATCTCCCTTTAAGCCGTTTCCTATATCATTTATATACAAATTAAACAACATTGGCCCAAGCACAGAGCCCTGAGGCACACCACTGGTCACCTGCCTCATTCTGGACTCGGCTCCTCCATACACCACCTTATGGCATCTCTCCCTGAGCCATTCTCCTATCCATATCACCAATTTAATATCCATTCCCATCTGCTCCAATTTGCGTAACAGTGTTCTATGGGGTATCCTGTCAAAAGCCTTAGCAAAATCCAGAAGTACCACTGTGTAGCCAGTTCCTTTGTCCAACTCAGATGTTATTCTATTATGAATAGTTAATAGATTGCTAAGGCAGGATCTACCTTTAACAAAACCATGTTGGCCTCTATAGAGTATCATACCCTGATCCACCCATTCTTGAATTTTGTCTTTAACCAACTTTTCCAATACTTTTACCACTACTCCTGAGATGGTGATTGGTCTGTAATTCAATACTGCAGTTTTAGAGCCACCCTTATGCAAAGGAACCACTTTGCCTAACTTCCACTCCCTAGGGACCATACCAGAGTTCAAACTTAAGTTAAATATCCAGGTGAGAGGGGTTGACAATTCATTTGCACATTCACGCAACACCCGAGCTGATATTCCATCTAAGCCTACCGCAGTGTTTGCATTTAAGTTTTGCAATATATTTAATACCTCTGATTCTTTAGCTTCAATTCTCACATTAGGTATTGCTGTAGGTATAGAGATATCCTCACTTGGGTGATAGACTTTTGAAAAGTGATCACTCAGTAACTCGACTATTACATCTGATTTTGTCACCTCAATACCATCAGCACCCACTAAGGTTATCCTTCCGAAGTCATTCTTCCTCTTACTTGCCATATAGCGGAAGAACTCTTTGGGATTACCCTTGATCTCTTTGGCTAAGGTCTTCTCATAATCTGATTTAGCTTTTCTTACTATGCTGGTAACCTTCCTAGCCTGAGCCTTGTACTGCTCATGGGTGTCCTGATCGCCTTTCTCCTTGTAAATTCTCCATAACATTTTCTTTTTTTGCAGTTCAAGCTTGATACTACTGCTCATCCTTCTAATGCCTGCCTTGTTTGACCTCCTAACCATGGGGACACAATCTGATATTGCTTTCCTCAGATACCCGCTGATTTTATCCCAAGCACTGCTAACATCTTTCCCTTGCAATATGTTCTGCCATGGGATGGCTGCAAGCTCACTCCGAAGCTTGTTATAATTGCCTAACCTGTAGTTCCGTACATACCCCTTCTTAATAGAAAAATCCACAGATTTTGCAACCTCCCAAGTCAATACCACATGATCGCTTTCACCAACTGGAGGTAACGAGGACACCTTACTTATGCATATAACCTCTGAACCAATAACCAGGTCCAACACTCTCACACCACGTGTCCCTTCAGTTACGTGCTGTTTCAAGTAATTATCTCGTAGAAGATGTATGAATTCCATTTCCTTTTTGCTACGTGATATTTCCTCCTTCCAATTGATATCACCGTAATTAAAATCCCCCATAATAATCACCAAGCCTTCACTCATTGCACTAAGTTGCTGATGCATGAATTCAATATCTCCCCCCGTACTCCCTGGCCTATAGCAGCATCCAACTGTATATTTGGTTGCGTTGGTCACTATTTCGCACCAGACTGCCTCAAATGAACTCCCATTCACATGTCTATCCTCTTGATATACTACTTTCTTTGGCTGCAACACATCAGCTATCATCAACAGTACTCCTCCTCCTGTTCTATCTTCTCTATCCTCCCTGAAAATACTGTACCCATCACATTCAATTCCAGTGACCACATCTTCTGCTGACAGCCAAGTTTCACTAATGCCTACAACTTTTGGTGAGATTTCACTGACTAATGCCAAAAATTCTTCTCTCTCATTTCGAATGCTTCTAGCATTGGTATACAAAAATTGCAGATTCCCTCTGGATCTTGTACCGGCTTTAGAACTGATATATAAGTCACTAACTACCGTAGTCCTATGCCGATTTTTATCCCCTCTCTTCTGCAATTTATTCAGCCTATAAGGATCAATAAATACACAATCAGTGCTAAAGTTTCTCTCTCTTACACTCAACCTTTTCAATATTAGTTTCCCTGCCCAATAACTTCAACCTGTTCAGAAAACAATAACTTCTTCAATCGCTTATGTCCTTCCATGTTAAGATGCAGTCCATCTCTAGCATACAACTGCCTTTTTCCTTCAAACATATCTATTCTCAGACTCTGTTAATTTATGCTGAATTGCTCATTATTATCATACATAGAAAATACATATATATACAGGCTTATTCTACAATCCTGGCATGGATTACATGAGATAACATTCTTTCTTATGTTCAAACTTTGTCCCCCCCCCCCCCCCCAGAATTTTAGCTAGCATTCAAATTTAAATTTAACATAATAACATTAATTTCCTTCTTCCAATATAAACAGTCTGAAGCCCCGGATTCCTATTCGGCTCAAGCCTAAGATGCCTCGCCTCTTATTCCTTAGGTGTAGACAAAATGTCCAAAGGAAGACAGTTCTTTAAACTCAACACGGAAATTGGCTATTTTCTCAACGTTCAGTTTCTCATTCCTCTCTGGTTACTCTATCTTAATACAAAAGGTTTCAGCTTACCGTTCTTGCTTTGTCTGGTAGATTTAGGACCTTCTTATCTAGATTCTCGGATCTCCTCAGCGTATTTTCTTCAATGGCGTCTCCGCTATTCTTTTATTCTACTCGGAAAAGAACACTCTTTCACTGACGCACACTGGCATTGATTCACCAGTGGCCCTTTCTTCTGGAACTCTGGTTGCATTTTAGCCGCAGCTATGATCCGCGTGGCACATACAGCAAGGGGAAATTCTTGCTGCGCATGGTGGCAAGCCTTTTCACAGCTACTCAGCTCTCTGCTCAGGAAACCAGGAACAGACGAAAAAAAAGAGAGGGCTTGAATTCCCTGCCGAAACCTATATACCTCAAGTCAGCGCCCTCTCTTGGTGGTGTCGTCATGCACACGGCGGCAGCCAATTGGTTACCGCGGCTCTGAACTGTCTTTGACATGGCCTAATACTTGTATCAACTTATATACATCTTTTTAGCAATTTTACATGAATTTCCTATTTTAAACAATTCACAAACATTCTCTGTTCAAGTTATGGGCTTCTCTAACATTACTTAATATTTACAAAACTGAATATATACATGTTCTAGGTCATTAACAGGCACATTTTCCATCGGGAGGCATAAGTATGTCCTTATCCATCCCTTCTGAGGTTACCTTATGTTGGAAAAAGGATGACCTCATCAAAAGTTAATCAGCACTTTTTCCAACACAACGGTATTATACATGCCTGCAAGGATATGTGCATTGCATTATGGGATACTAAGGCAATTAATGTGAAGTCATTAGACTTCACATTAGACTCTATACAAGCAGCTCAGTGATGTTACTTCCCATGGAAATTTTTATTTGCTTCAACTTGGATAAAGGATTTAACCAAGAATATAATTTCTTGGCATCTTTAATTATGATTTTACAGTGCAAATGCCTCTTCCAATTCTCAAGCAATTTTCATACTCCTTTCTGTTGAAGGATCTAATTCACAGATTTTGTGCTTTAAATTTATCAAGTCTTTCAATAGATTTCCAAAAGACTTTAGCATCCACTGGCTCACATTCATTTTCTCTTCTTTCTTCTACATCATTTGAACTTTGCATAAGGTCATGATACTCTTGTGTTACCTAATAATTAAGCCTCATGTAAGAGTTCTTCTACCTCTTTGCTGGGAGGACTAGGGGGCATCCATGGAAACTGGGCAAGAGTGTGGTTAGCAAGGGTGTTAGAACTAGGTTTTTTACTTGGAGAGTGGTGAATGAGTGGAATAAGTTGCCAGAGTCTGTTGTGGGTGCCATGATGACTGTGAATGAGTTCAAGGCAAGTATGATAGATACTGTGCGGATGTTGAATAGTTATTCTTGACATGATGTTTAGGGCCCTCCCTCGATGAGTCTAAGGACTCCTTGAGTTGCCTGTAATAATAATAATAATAATGTCAGACAATTCCTTCCCTTCAATGCAATGTGGCATGTTAACTATTTCTTATGTTTATTGGTCAGTAGAAGGGATTTTTGCGGAATTTTTCACAGCTTCATGCATTTTTTCACTCATACAAGCCAGATCCTGAGCATAACCCATGCTCATGGCAGGGCTTCTGCAAAAAATTCAAAGTGCAAAGAGACTATGAAAAGCAAGGGATCACTGTAACCTTTTTATGTAGTACTATGATAATATTCTTTACTCTCCTTCCATGGGGTGTTGTTGTTATATGCCATCCAGTCATTTTTGACTCTTGGTGATCTTGGGAACAAAGGCTCTCCATGACACTTGGCCTTTTGTGCCTTCTTTCATCAACTGCAAGTTGGTAAGATCTTTCATGTTGGCGACCCAACTCTTTTGTGGTCTTACTCTTCTTCTCATTCCTTCAATATTTCCCAATATAACTGACCTTTCCAATGAGTCCTATATTTGCATAATATGCCCCAAAGTACATCAACTTCTGTTTAATAATCATTGCTTCCAAAGAGCATTCTATCTTTATACTCTAAAATCTTCTTATTGGTCATTCTTGCAGTCCATGGGATTCTTAATAGTTCTTTTCATGTCCATAATTCAAATGAATCAATTTGCTTTCTGTTTCAGTCTTCTTAATAATCCAGCTTTCACATCCATGCATCACTACTGGAGATAACATTGCTCTGACAATTCTAACTTTTGTGGCCTTACTCACACCTCTGCCTTTCATAATTCCTGTCAGATTTACCATCGCTTTTTCCCCATGTTTATCCTTCATTTAATTTCATCTTCACATTTGCAATCATTTCTGACTCTGGACTCCAATAAATCACAACTTTCAAAGATTTCTATTTTATCTCCCTCTATTATAAATTCATTTCAAATTCTAGAAGCTATCACTTGAAGTCTGGCTTTGTTACTTTCCCTCTTAACCAATAAATTCAACTGCTCTAAATTATCCTTTGTTTCTGCTATGAGGGTTGTATCATCTGCATATCCGAAATG